>NC_088794.1:104868845-104976345 GCF_011386835.1 Chrysemys picta bellii | reverse complement strand
TCAGGTGGGAATTTTATTTGCTATCTTTCTTGAACTAAATATATATGTAAAATAAAACTGCATATCATAAACAAGGGCAGAATATGAGGTAGAGAACACACCTACCTCTAGACAGATGAGCTTTACAGTGTAATCCACAACAACTCTACACGATTCCAAGAGAACAGAGAAGAACTTTAGTGTATGAATGGATTTCTCCCAGGGATCATGGTAGGTACTATAATGGGCCATCTGATAAAGTTAATGTGCACATTGACACCCTTCAGAATTAAAACAGCTCAATCAACTATTTGAGTTATTTGATACATTAATACATTTTACAGGATTGAAGGGGCAGGATTCTTTGCTCACCTACCAAATTGCTAATGCAATTTATCAATTAACTTTCCCGCCATATACTACTCTGAGAAAGTCTATTTTAAAATATGAATAATCCTTGCATTTTTCTAAATATATGAAATACGTGCATTATTTTTATGACTGTGTTGATCGCTTGTGGGACAGAGATGAAGCATACAGGGTTCAGCATGATTTCCCAGACTGCAACAAGTTTGTTGAACAAAATACCAGAAGTAAACTTGATAAAACCAAAAATCTACACATTAAAAATTCCTTCAAATCCACTTCTAGTCTTCAGTCTTATAAGTTTATATATATATGTAGAGAGGCCAGTCACCCAGCTGTGTTACTTCAGGTCTGTTTTCCACCAATACTCCTTTGAGTGATATGGTCTATGTAGCTTGAACCAGGTAGTCCAATGTTTGTTGCTCTTCAGTGACACATATACATAAATACAGCACTAGTATCCATCATATTTACCAAAACTAACATGTTAATCTTTCTCCAGACCAGACGAAAGGCAATTTTGCAACAGAAATTAAAAACAAAGGTGACTCACTCCTATCACTAGCGTAAAGGAGCTGCAATGTTGACTTAAGTTCAGCACTCTGGCCGGTAGCACATAAGACACCAGCCCTGAAGTTCCTCCATGCATCAGGAAACAGGGGCCTTTTTGAAATAAAGCAAATACAGAGCAAAGATGCTGTGATTCTCCCCCACTATCTCCAATGTTATATCTTCATTGCTCTCAAGTTCTTTCACTTGTATTAAGTCTAAAAAGTGATAGTAACTCAGCATCTGCACCAGCAAATTTTAAATTAGGCACTGCTGCCGTTACACATAAAGAGACTGATTAGTGGTGTAAAATAGAGAGGCCCTGGCAGCTGAGGATTGCTGAGGTGCATAGATGACACAGCCACGTCCTTCTCCCCTTGCCACATCTCTACAGCATGGGTAGAGGGGAAGACAAGTTGGAACCGCTACAGCAGCCTTAAATCATCAGAGGATTCCTCAACGTAGCGGAATGGCCAGATCCACTGGGTTTATGACCATGTGGTACTAAAGACCTAAATAAATTTGCCACCACACAGATGTGAATCTGGTTGTTATGAACAATAATTATTTATTATTAAGCATTGTTGATGTGCACCTATGGCAGCACCTCTAGCTCTTGCTAGTTTTACTGTGACAATCCCCTTTCAAGGGAAGCTTGAAGGATTAGTGCTACTGACCTTTGTATGCATCCATCTTCCTGCCACCTATTTTCCTTTAGCAACACACCAAAAGAGATTTGCAATGTTCATGTGAAACTCCCAAATTGTTAGCAGGTGTTGATCCGGCTGGAGAATGCAGAGTGGACTCTCTTGACTCCTGGGGACATGTTTACCTTGCCTTGTTACCTCACCTTGAGAGAAGATGGGCGGGGTGTGGCTGAGGAACCCAGGAGCTGCCAAGATGGAGGAGGCCTAAGCTGAACATCAATATCTTATTAATTTATGTGTTAATAAAACCAAATCCAGGAAGGACGGAGTGTATCTGAAAGCAGGCTGACTAACTCAGACCTCATGTGATGTACTAGAAAATTTCCAAGGGAGGGGAAAGGGGAAATAAGGGTGGAAAAAAGAATGAGAAATGAATATCCTGGACATTCTGCCCTAAGTAAGTTCTTTTTTCTACTTTTATATTTTCCCCCACCCCACCATCTTATTAGTTTATAGTCCCTCTTACTGTAGTCATTGACCTATAGACTCATCTTGGATATAAGTTAGCTAAACATCCAGAAAGGAGCAGTAATAATGTCACCAAACCTTATTGCTATAGGAAAATATACACAAACAAAAGCATTGAACATTCTTAGTCTAGCTGACAACAGCAATGCAATATAGCTTTCCTGTGTCCTACATGCTGCTAGGAGGCAGACTAATTTACACAAATATTTACATCCTCATCCATACAGCTGAGGAGGAGGAAATGGCAAAAAGATCTCTATAGAAAACAATTAATTAGGGGGTTTTGGGGGTACAGAGTTTGCAAAGGGTTTTGACACAACAGCATCGTTTTCTACAAATATCCTTCCATTTGTTACATAGACTTTAGCTTCTTCTCATTCTCTGGTTAACTGCTTAACAAATTAGTTGCTCATTATGGGCCCAATAACCTTACTCATACTGCTGGTCCCCCTGGAGTCAAAGTTGGACTTGTCTTGCGAATAAAGATTACAAACCTAGAGGCCCTAATCCTGCCACAAGTGCCTTTGTGCTTTCTTCCATGCTGCCCCTTATGCAAGTGTAACCTAATGGTCAGTCCATGTTTTGTGTCCCTCTCTGGTTGTTGGAGGTGAGTCTGTTACCGCTCCAGGCTATAGAGCCTGTTGCTGTATCTCAAACTATAGAGAGTCTGGGCTAGACTCATAAAAGGAGATAGGTGCCTCACTTCCTTTGAGGTGTACAGGTTAGGCCACACCCCGTTCCTTGGCATTTCTTATTGGCTAGCTTAAACAGTTACCTGCTAAATGTGCTGGCTTTTGTGTATCACTTTCTAACTCCCCAATTCACTGTATAAGGAGTCTAGGCACCTAACTCAGGGCTGCGGATTCCAGGGGGTGGCAAAGTACCTAAAAGTTAGAAGCTGCAATGATCAGTCCCTTTGTGGATCTAGCCCTCATGTGTTTTTGCTCTTAGGGTACCTGGTTGAATCCCCAGTGGGTATGTCTGCCTGGAACTAGAACATAAAGATACCAGCTCTGTTCTTCAGACACATTTCTAATGTGACGCCTACAATAAATTGCCAGATGATAATGGCTTGTCAAATGGCCAATAGGGATTAATGATATTGCTAATATTTCTTGTTTATTCATATCTTAAAACTATGAAAAAACCCCAAAACAGTTTGTGGGTTTGGCTAAAAAGCTCCTAATGGAGAACATAGCTAGTCTACATAACCACTTGTTCTATTACTGCTACCTTTATCCTCCCTCTCCTATTCCCTCACTTTATTACACTCACTAGTTGTGTCGTTTCATAAATTAGATCACAAGGGTTTTGAGGCAAGTCTTAGGGCTTGTCTCACTTGAAATACTACAGCAGCACAGCTGCGCTGCCATAGCGCTTCAGTGTGGACATTAACTATGCCGATGGGAGCGGTTGTTCTGTCGACCTAGCACTAACTGGTGGTTAGGTTGGCTTAACTATGGTGCTCAGGGGTGTGATTTTTTCACATCCCTGAGTGACGTAGTTAAGATGACTTAATTTTCTAGTGTAGACCAGGCCTCACTATAGTGCCACCTCAATGTAATTATTAAGAAATAATTTTTAAAAAGTATATTTTCTTGCATTTCACTGTATGTGCAAGTAAAATAAATATGTAATGTCAATTTATTGAATCAATTCAAATAGCTTTTCTCAATGTTAGGGTCTGAACTCTGCACTGACAGTTACTTCTATCATCAGTATACCAGGGCTTTCAATTAAATATTTAAAATGATAAAGACATCTAAAAGACCACATAAAGAGATACTAAAATTGATCATTCTTTCTACAAATGCACTCTCATTCTAAAGCACATTTTAAATTAGTATGGCTTTTATTTAGTTCAGTGAGCCACATTAAAAAAAGGAAATTAGAAGTTGCCTTAAGGGTTTCAAAGCTTTAGGCCCTATATAACAAACATGGGTTCCATACTTTCATTAACAGGATTTATTGGTTTGTGATTCAGACCATTAGTTGGTAAGGAACAAAATAAACCGTTCAGCATGACCAGAATTCAGCACACAGACTCTGTTGTTGTTGTCTTTAGAATAATAGAATCACAGAAACATAGGACTGGAAAGGACCTCAAGTATCATCTAGTCCATCCCCCATGCTGAGGCAGAACCAAGTACACCTAGACCATCCCATCAGGCTTTTGTCTAACCAGTTCTTAAATGCCTCCAATGACTGCGATTCCACAACCTCCCTTGGAAGCCTATTCCAGGGCTTAACTAGACTATTAGATGGATATTAGGAAAAACTTTCTAACTTAAATCTCCCTTGCTGCAAATTAAGATGATTATTACTTCTTGCCCTACCTTCGGCGGACAAGAAGAACAATTGATCACAATCCACTTTAAAACAGCCCTTAACATGTGTGAAGGCTGTTATCAGGTTCCTCTTTAGTCTTCTTTAATCTGGACTAAACATGCCCTATTTTTTATCCTTTCCTCAGAGGATGAGGTCAGGTTTTCTAAACCTTTTATCATTTTTGTCTGAACTGTCTACAATTTGTCCACATCTTTCTTAATGTGTGGTGCCCAAAACTGGACACAGTACTTCAGCTGAGGTCTCACCAATGCTGAGCAGAGAAGGACAATTACCTTCCATGTCTTATGTAACACTCCACACTCCAGAATGATATTAGCCTTTTTCACAACTGCATCACGCTGTTGGCTCATATTCGCTTCCCCTCTCTCAACTGATCCTTTTCTGCAGTACGACTGCCTCGTCAGTTATTCCCCATTTTGTATTTGTGTATTTTATTTTCCTTCCTAAGTAGAATCATAGAACTGGAAGGGACCTCGAGAGGTCATCTAATCCAGTCCCCTGCACTCATGGCCAGACTAAGTATTATCTAGACCATCCCTGACAGGTGTTTGTCTAACCTGCTCTTAAAAATCTCCACTGATGGAGAGTCCACAACCTCCCTAGGCAATTTATTCCAGTGCTTAACCACTCTGACAGTTAGGAAGTTTTTCCTAATGTCCAACCTAAACCTCCCTTGCTGAAATTTAAGCCCATTGTTTCTTGTCTTATCCTCAGAGGTTAAGAAAATCAATTTTTCATCCTCCTCTTTGTAACAACCTTTTACATACTTGAAAACTGTTATCATGTCCCTTCTCAGTCTTCTCTTTTCCAGACTAAACAAACCCATTTTTTTCAATCTTCCCTCATAGGTAATGTTTTCTAGACCTTTAATCATTTTTGTTGCTTTTCTCTGGACTCTCTCCAATTTGTCCACATCCTTCCTGAAATGTGGTACCCAGAACTGAACACAATACCCCAGCTGAGGCCTAATCAGTGTGGAATAGAGCAGAAAAGTTACTTCTTGTGTCTTGCTTACAATACTCCTGGTAATACATCCCAGAATGATGTTCACTTTTTTTACAACAGCGTTACACTGTTGACTCATATTTAGCTTGTGGTCCACTATGACCCCTAGATCCCTTTCCGCAGTACTCCGTCCTAGGCAGTCATTTCCAATTTTGTGTGCAACTGATTGTTCCTTCCTAAATGGAGTACTTTGCATTTGTCCTTATTGAATTTCATCCTGTTTATCTCAGAGCGTTTTTCCAGTTTGTTCAGATCATTTTGAATTTTAATCCTATCCTACAAAGCATTTGCAACCCCTCCCAGCTTGTTATCATCCACAAACTTTATAAGTGTAGTCTGTATGCCATTATGCAAATCATTGATGAAGATATTGAACTGAACCGGACCCAGAACTGATACTTGCGGGACCCCACTTGTTATGCCCTTCCAGCATGACTGTGAACCACTGATAACTAGTCTCTGGGAACCGTTTTCCAACCAGTTTTGGACCCACCTTATAGTAGCTCCATCTAGGTTGCATTTCCCTAGTTTATTTATGAGATGGTCATGCAGGACAGTATCAAAAGCTTTACTAAAATCAAGATATACCACATCTACCGCTTCCCCCCATCCACAAGGCTTGTTGCCCTGTCAAAGCTATCAGGTTGGTGTGACATGATCTGTTTTTGATAAGTCCATGCTGATTATTCCTTATCACCTTATTATCTTCCAGATGTTTGCAAATTGATGGCTTAATTATTTGCTCCATTATCTTTCCAGGTACAGAAGTTAAGCTGACTGATCTGTAATTCCCTGGGTTGTCCTTATTCCCTTTTAATAGATGGGCACTATATTTGCCCCTTTCCAATCTTCTGGAATCTCTCCCATCTTCCATGACTTCTCAAAGATAATCACTAATGGCTCAGATATCTCCTCAGTCAGCTCCTTGAGTATTCTAGGATGCATTTCATCAGGCCCTGGTGACTTGAAAAATCTAATTTGTCCAAGTAATTTTTAACTTGTTCTTTCCCTATTTTAACCTGTTCTGACCCTACCTCATTTTCACTGGCATTCACGATGTTAGACATCCAATCACCACCAACCTTTTTGGTGAAAACCAAAACAAAGAAGTCATTAAGCACCTCTGCCATTTCTACATTTTCTGTTATTGTTTCCCTCCCCCCACCTCATTGAGTAACAGGCCTACCCTGTCCTTGGTCTTCCTCTTACTTCTAATGTATTTGTAGAATGTTTTCTTGTTGCCCTTTATGTCTCTAGCTAGTTTGATCTCGTTTTGTGCCTTGGCCTTTCTAATTTTGTCCCTACTAACTTGTGTTATTTGTTTACATTCATTCTTTGTAATTTGACCTAGTTTCCACTTTTTGTAGGACTCTTTTTGATTTTTAGATCATTGAAGATCTCCTAGTAAGCCACGGTGGTCTTTTGCCATACTTCCTATCTTTCCTACACAGTGGGATAGTTTGCTCTTGTGCCCTTAATAATGTCTCTTTGAAAAACTGCCAACTGTCTTCTATTGTTTTTCCCCTTAGACTTGCTTCCCATAGGATCTTACCTACCAGTTCCCTGAATTTGCTAAAGTCTGCCTTCTTGAAATCCACTGTCTTTATTTTGCTGTTCTCCCTCCTACCATTCCTTAGAATCATGAACTCTGTCATTTCATGATCACTTTCACCCAAGCTGCCTTCCACTTTCAAATTCTCAACCAGTTCCTCCCTATTTGTCAAAATCAAATCTAGAACAGCCTCTCCCCTGGTAGCTGTCTCCACCTTCTGAAATAAAAAAATTGTCTCCAATATATTCCAATAACTTATTGGATAATCTCTGCCCTGTGGTGTTATTTTCCAAACAGATGTCTGGGTAATTGAAGTCTCCCATCACCACCAAGTCCTGTGCTTTGGATGATTTTGTTAGCTGTTTAAAAAAAGCCTCATCCACCTCTTCTTCCTGGTTAGGTGGTCTGTAGTAGACCCCTACCATGACATCACCCTTGTTTTTTGACCCTTTTATCCTTACCCAGAGACTTTCAACAAGTCTGTCTCCTATTTCCATCTCAATCTCAGTCCAAGTATATACATTTTTAATATATAAGGCATCCCCTCCTCCCTTTTTTCCCTGTCGGTCCTTCCTAAGCAAGCTGTACGCTTCTATACCAATATTTCAGTCACGTGTACCGGAAGTACTGCGCACTTCTCTCTATTGAATTTCATCTTGTTGATTTCAGACCAATTCTCCAATTTATCAAGGTCATTTTGAATTCTAATCCTGTCCTCCAAAGTGCTTGCAACCCCTCCCAACTTGTCATCCACAAGTTTTATAACCATACTCTCCACTCGGTTATTCAAGTCATTAATGGAAATATTGAATAGTACCAGACCCAAGATGGACCCCTGCTGGATCCCAGTAGATATATCCCAACCCCACCCCACCCCCATTTGACAGTGAGTCATTGATTACCCTTTGAGTACGTTTTTTTCAATCAGTTGTGCATCCATCTTATAGTAATTTCATCTTAGACCCATTTCCTTAGTTTGCTTATGAGAATGTGATATAGGACTGTGTCAAACACCTTACTAAAATAAACATATATCACATCTACTGCTTTCCCCCTACCACTAGGCCAATAACCCCGTCAAAGAAGGAAATTAGGTTAGTTGGGCAGGATTTGTTCATGATAAATCCATGTTGGCTATTATTTTTTACCCTATTATCTTCTTGGTGTTTACAAATGGATTGTTTAATAATTTGTTCCTATATATTTCCAGGTATTAAAGTTAGGCTGACTTGTTTATAATCCCTTAGATACTCTGTTTCTCCTTTTAAAGATAGATATTATGTTTGTCTTTCTCCACACCTCACCAATCCTCCATGAATTTTCAAAAATAATGGCTAATTTATATGTTTATAAATTGAGGTCTCAGAGGCCTGGACAAAGACAAACATAATATCTATCTATCTATCTATCTATCTATCTATCTATCTATCTATCTATCTATCTATCTATCTATCTATCTATCTATCTATCTATCCTACATTAGATGTTAGTATTATATACAATGTGCATATTGGTATTCTATTCTAAAATGATAATGATCCCCTGACTAATGAATAGTATCCAGTGTATTTTTTTCTACTTCTACTTGTCATAAAAAACTACTTTTGAAGGTTCTCCTTAAGCTGTAATTTCTCTTGAACACAGACTCTCTTCCTGTGCATTTGGACATTGCCTAGTGCAACCAGGCTCCAATTATGATTGGGCCCTCTGTGCACTATGGTAGTATATATTTTAAATTATTTTTCCCAGTATAGACTTCCATTTTCTTCCTAATTTAGATCCAACATTAGTAAAAATCCTTTAATCAAGAGGTCTCTGGCATTCTCTGTGAATAGAACATCCATCTATTCTAATACCTTGTGGGGTAGATCAATACAGCATGTAGCAACCCCTCTCCCCGCAAATAAGAGAGTAATCTGAACTCAATAAGAAATTGTTATTGAAAGTTTTGCAGCTGAAGCCCCAGTTCTAGAGTTGTGTTCATCAGTTTGAAGTGTTGCATAACATCAGGGTAGTCAAATCCTTGGAAAAATGGTTGGTCTTGGAGCACAACTGGATATTTTTTCCTACCATTTAAATGTAAATTATATATGGTATCCCAATGAAAATGTAGACCTGTTAACATTTTGGAAGTGGGGAGTGTTCTGTCAGATCTTGGTGATCAGCCTCTTAGCTAATTCTACTCTCCACCAGCCATGATTCACATATGTTACTGTGTGGTACATTAGGCAAGCTAAATCTCCTTTTTGCTATTGCAGCTATATTTATATCTGATTTTACAAATAGAGCATCATATTTAAACTGCTTTATAAACATATTAATGTAACTTGTTTTAAAAAAAGACAAAATAAGACAAGTATGGTATATGCCTTAAATATGTTAACAGGATTTTATGTTAAAGAAATATCCAAAGAGATGAATTACACAGATATAAAACAATCCCACCAATGTGAGTCTATTTTAATTCAAGTCTACATGCACATTGTTATCATGCAAACAAACAAACAAAAATAAAGCAAAAAATCATGGCACTAAAATGATGTTTGCAAATCCTCACTCTGCTTGCATGCTACATCCCTTTCTCCTACTCTGTCTTGTCTATTTAGATGGTAAGCTCTTCAGGGCAGTGACTGTCTACTATGTTTACATTGGGCCGATCATAATGGGGCCACTTTTTTGGTTAGCCTCTTGGCACTACTGTAATAAACAGAATTAATAATGAAATTACAGCTAATAAAAATACTTGAGTTTTAGTATATATATAAAATTAGCATAAATGTTTATTCGTAATATTCTCTAAATATGAACTGTCTTGGCATCATTATATCTCAAACATACCTGGGTATCTAATGCACCTATATAAAATTTGGATATAGGAAACCAATTTTCTAACTTCACATAATTTTGTTTTTCCCAGACTTACAACAGTAATTCAGCATGGTTTGAGTCACAAAAACAAACACCCCAAATCCTCCAAAAGATCCACATGGGCCAATCATTGCGCCTGCATGGTCTGACATAGTTTGTTAAAATTCTCTGTGGTTAATTTATTTCTTGATACTTTAATAAACAGTTACAGCGTTGGTGAAAGCTCTAAAGCTTAATCCATTAAGAGCCATTCAGAACCAAAACAAACAAACGAAGCTTTAACCACTTCAGTGACAACAGTGCAGAACAAACAAGCAGTCTCCTTAGAAAATCCCAGCAATTTTAGGATCAATAGCCTCACTCGGTGCTCCTAAGTGATGAAAGCTAGAAGATCTCTGTTGTCGGCTCTTTTAAAAAATGTTTCTGGCAAAGCTATAGTTGCAAATTTGATAAGTTTAGTTTAGTAATACCCATGTAGTCCAGAAGGCTGACTTAAGTACTGTCACTGGCCACAATGAAAACAAACTAATTCAAACATCACTTCAAGCTGAAAATTGACTCTCTGTACCCGTAATCTACAATGTTCAAATGCCTTTCAACAGCTCTCCAAGTTCTTATACATAGAGTTTTGTGATTATTTTTTCTAATTAACAGCAATGGGATCTTTTTATAAATGCCATTTGGAAAATAACGTTTCAAATGTTTCTGTGAATGCAAAACCAGTACACTGCCTTATATTTTTAAAGACTGCAAGACTGCATTGAAGTCCATTTAACCCAATATGCCAATATGATTATCAAATCAGCAAATACATTTATATATGGAAGGAGCAAAAATAAACACGTTTTCCTTCATGAGATTAAAAGCCTGTTAGCCCCCTTTTAAAACTCTGCCATTGTATATTGCCATTTGTGAAAATAGCCTGAGCTTTCTGTTTAGATGGTCTTGAGGCTTAAATCAGATGTCAATGCAGCAGAATTTTGTATATAGTAGATCTGTTGTCATTCTAGAGAATTAAAATCCATCCTGCATCTTTATGCATATTCATATTGTTACCCTTTTCAGTTTCCTAATTTTAAAATCCAGTAGCTCCTGAACCCGTAGTTTTGGTTTTTATTTAAATTTCACATTTACACTTAATTATAATCTCAGAAGTGAAATAGGAGGACTATTTATTATTTATCCGAAAAAGTCAACTGGTTTGTATTTTACCCATAAATTATCTGCAAGCATTAAATTATATACCTTCATAGGTAGTCAACAGAGACTGTAGGGATTGCCTGAAACATGCTTTGAAGCTAATTTGTTTACTGAAGAGATTTGGCTACTTTTTAATAATTTGTGTTATAATTAGCAGATTTTACTAAAGAGTTGTATTTCATTTTTAATTCAAATCAATAAATGAAATGTGTTCAAGTTGAAAAATGTTAGCATTAACACTGAACCTTCCCAAGATTTCCTGTTTACAAATTGCACTGTCCATCTGAATTCTACACAGGAAAGCCATAAATTATAAGGCAGAAGTACATTAAAATACATGCCTTTACTCTGTGGCAGGAATGCTGCATCGTTTAGTCCTCATTCATTAGGATGCTTGATTGCATAAGTGAGTTGTCAAATGGTATGTGGGAGGCTGTAATGGCAGCATGTAGGTTTGTATGGAAAACAAGTATGGCACTGTGAATATTTTTTTTCTCATCATATAGGTACCTGCACATAGTGCTTGTGGGGGTTTGTTGAAAACATTGTCAGCAAATGAACCAATTCATCAAAAGCACATGTAAGTTAAAAGAAGGTTCTCAAAAGGAGAAAAATCAAACCATCTAGACTTTCTGTAGCCTCAGCAAGTGACAGACACATAGACAACTTCACTGCTGCCAGAACAACACGCTGCACAGTTCATGAGCAAGCTATTTGTCACTGCTACAAGAATATCCTCCACAACTTGGCATCGGGGTCCTTGGATAGCCAACTGTGCTTGCATAGCACTGGAAGTGCTATCTTGTAATGGAGAGGAAAATGATCTGAGGCTCTCATTATTATTTCAAAATGTGTTATTGTATGAAAAACATATCTCTTGTAACTATAAACATGAAAAGTTATAGGAAAATAGTTTATGGTAAGTATGAAAAAGGTTATAATTATATTTGAAATTAGGGGAAAAGTGTGTATGGATTTCCTCACCGCATAAAATCCCACTGTCAGAAAGACTAAGGCTAGGTCTATACTACCCGCCTGAATCGGCGGGTAGAAATCGACCTCTCAGGGATCGATTTATCGCGTCCCGTTGGGACGCGACAATCGATCCCCGAATCGGCGCTCTTACTCCACCAGCGGAGGTGGTAGTAAGCGCCGCCGACAGAAAGCCGCAGAAGTCGATTTTGCCGCTGTCCTCACAACGGGGTAAGTCGGCTGCGATACGTCGAATTCAGCTACGCTATTCACGTAGCTGAATTTGCGTATCTTAAATCGACTCCCCCCTATAGTGTAGATGTACCCTGAGAATTATTATTCTATGGATCTGGTGTAATATGGCACATTTTCCATAATAATTCATAGAAATAATGGGTCAAAATCATCCCTAGCATAAGGCTATTGCCTTATATAGAGTTATAGCAGAGATGAATTTGGCCCAAGAACTTTGCAGGTGTAGTGCTTAATTTGAAGATTGCTTGGTAGTGAACCATTTCTCAATAACCGATCTTCTGTCTGCTCTGTTTAAGATTTTACATGTTCATGCTTAATGTTATGTCACAGAGGACAAATCCTTTTATGCTACATGGTATCATATGTGGTATGATTCAATATAGCACAAAGCGATCCAACCTTGGATGTGATCTCACCTTACAAATGAAAATTCATTTCTTGTTGGATTAGATCCTAGCTAGCCTCAATTTACTGTGAATTTATGATGTTAGCTGGGAGCAAGACACATGGATGAGTATTTGAAATCTAATGCAAATATTGTAGAGTTTATCTGCAAGCCAGATTGTACAACCCTTGTTCATGTCGGTGAGCACATACTTACATGAGTAGTTCAACTGAAGTCAATAGGGCCACAAATGTAAGTGCTAACTAATGTGAGGGAGGATGACACAATCTAGTGCTCGGTGATTATCTGATATGTAAACATGACTGTGTTGAAAATTAATATCACAATTGTATTTTAACAAGAAGCGAGGGAAAGTTATTTAGGGAAATGCCAAACCACAACACAAAACACAAAGCTTTGAAAATGTGAAAAAAGGAACCGAATGATTAGTGAAGCAGGGTCACCAATCTGTGCTATCCGTTGAAAGATGGTAGGAAAATGATAGCACACTCCCTGTCCTCAGTTTTGGTGAGCAAAGGGGTAGAAACAGTCTATTTTCAATGGACCAGGAAGAGGGCGTGATTGGGCAGTGCTGAGCATGGGCACAAACAATAATAAAGGTAGCCTGGGACACCCTGAGAGAAGAGATGGGGGGTTGGGGAGAAGAGAGAGATGCCCAGAAGTAGGAAGGCCAGGAATGATGAGAACTGAGTAGCTCAGAGAAAGGGATAAAGTAAATGAGCATGAGACAGAAATAAGAAAGAGGGGACACATATAGCGGCTGCATGGGAGATGGCCTGGTGGAAACAGTATAGTAGAGAGCTGCAGAAATTCTAACCCTGTGTTTTAAGAGCTCTGCTGGTATTAGTTTGGCAATTCCTATTAAAGTCAATGGGATTCTTATGAGTAAAGCTCTACATAACTCTTTGAAAATGTACTTCCTAGTGTCTGGGAAAGATATGTGTCCACTAATGCTAATTAGTTTATGTTGTTCAGTTCTTCCTCTTTGCAGTTAGATTGAAAATTGACAAAAGAATGGCACAGTAAAGATAATGGGCTAAATCCTGTCTCCAAAACCAACCAAAGTTTGGTTTGGGATGGGGAAAGGAATCATCTCCCCCAAAGCCACTGAGTGGCAGTAGAGTTGCTCTGCTCCAGGCCTGAGACTGTAACATTCCTTCACTGTTGCTGCATGGATGGCATTTGTGCTGGATATATGGAGGAGCAGATCCACTTTTCCCCTCTCCACCATGCAAGGTTAGCATCATTGATGTTCAGGGACCCTTTGTGGATCTGCTCCTTTCTAACTCAAGAAATCGTGCATGGATTTACATTTTAAAATAAGGCTCAAAGGGTGTGAGCTGAAAAATGCTAGTGCACTGATTCAGCACACAAAAGAATCTGCATTTGCAAACGGGAATCAGGTAAGATGCACATTCCAAAGAGTGGATGTACACTCGAGTATGATATGTGCACTTACCCAACTTATGCAAGCAAATTCTATTTGTATGTCTAGTGGAGTCATGTATGCATACAAAAGGGAGAGCAGAATAGACTGTCTAGTGTCTGAGATCATGTTATTGTAATTATTAAAGTCCATAGATTATTTTTCACTCTAGTATAGAGTAGACAAAAGTTTGGTACTTCTGTAATTTCCCCCCACAGATTCCTAAACTTTAATATAAGAGAAATAAACTGTACTGGTATTTGCAGAAGATTACTCAGTCACCATGTGTCCGTGGCCAAATTCATGGCCCAGGTTGCTTGTCAGATTATTCAGACATAGGGAGCGTGGGGAGGGCAAATGCCAGAGGAAAATAGGGAGGCAGCCTTCTAGAAAAGCCACCAAGAAGCTGCAGAGCCACTCCAAAGTGGTTACTGCAGTCTAATGGGTGCTGGATCTTCCTCAACACAGGCAGAGAATGTGAGGTTCCAGGTAGTGGTGGATCGTCTGAGACCACCCTATACACTGTGGCATGCTATGAGCCTCCACAGACCAGGGCTCCATGCCATGCTGGCTCCCTCCCCTATAACTAGCCTCCCCCTCACAGACACAATCACACTGGTTCTACTGCCAGGTGTCCCTCTGAGACTGAGCAGTAAAGGTCTGCATATGTTCCCTACTGATCAGAGCACTAGACTGGGAAATGTGAGTTCTGTACTCTGTGCTTCTCTCACCAACTAACTTTCCACGTCTCCTTAGGCAAATCACTAAACCACTTTCTGCCTCAGCTTTCTAAAACTGTAGGATAGAGATAATAATACTTTCCTACATCAGAGGGGTGATTTGAAATGGTTGACCATAAATTCAGCTTTGAGGCTTATTTTATTGATGATATTTTGGGGTGAGTTGTGAGAAGTCCCAAGAAAATTTAAAAATATACTCTGTCATTAAAAATAGATTAGATTATTGTTGTCACTTCCCATACAATGTTGAGTATTGAACATTAAAATGCTGTAAATTAGAGTAAAACAAAAAACACAGCTGGTTCCTCCTCCTTCTTACATTCCAAGCTGTCCACCATTTAGACCAGATCACGTATCCTTAACAAAATAGATGTTGAAAGATTTTGTACACAAACTAAATCTGTATTGAACTGGGTAGAAAGCTCTTTATTTAGCCCTACATTTTTTCAGCATGCTTGACCCTCGCTGTGGCTAATGGAGCACTTTTATTTTTAAAGGTGGTAATGAGCCATCATCTGTTTTAAAAGAAGATACTGCAAAGAATTTATTCTTTGCTCTAGGATTTTTTGTTTGTTTTTTGTTTTTTAATGATATCACAGCTATGTATCTCTGACTGTGTTAGACAAAATGCCATTAGTTGAACTGCAGCACAAACAAACCTGAGCATCATTAGCACCTTTTGGGCAGAGTTGTGATGCAAATTACTCTTTTCCTGTTCTCTCTCTGGTTATAACATTTATAATGGTCATTAATATTGGAAAGCATTTTTCTAGTTTGGTTAATCTAGCAAACTGACATTGCCTTTTAAAAAATAAGGGAGACTTAAGCTTTTTTTTTTTTTAATTTGAGAAACTATAGTTTGCAGGACTTTAGTGTAGTGCAAAGGGAATAGATATTCAGGATTCCTTTTTTCCATGCAAAGCATCAAGAAGTCTATTCTCCAACTAGTGCATAGGCAAATTCCCTTAACATTAATAGCATTTAAGCACACAAATCCCTACCCAATAAATGCTCCTGAGGAGTTAAATTCATTAAAAAAATTGTCTGTGCAGTCAGGTTGTGTTTTTCCACACTGTTGTGTTGTTCCCATGAAAGTTGAGATACAGAAATCAGATACTGACATAAGCGGGACAATGGGCCTTCTCCTGCTCCCATTGAAGTCATTGGTGTTTTGCAACTGACTTCAGCATATGGAGAAGCAGGCCCATTAAGTGTATTGTGCAAAATGAAAATACATTTCCTTGCTTAGAATTTATATGCAGACTAATCCATTAACTTTTTCCTCAAGTAGAATTTCCAAAAGTACAGAACTTTTTGACATAGCTGAAACTGCCGCATTGAACAAAGCCGTTGTACCAAGCTCTGCTGCCGATGTTACTGCTGCTCAACTAGCTTTTATGTTATAGGCTTCAGATGCTACACTTCAAAGACTTGAGGATCAAACTCCGCCTTGCTGCAGGCCAAGAAAAGGAAGTTTTACTTTAGTCCACAATGGACTGATTGGCCTGGTGCAAAAGGTCACCAAACACTACAAATGCCTGCTTGGGACCAAAGCTTAAAAGGGAAATCCTGCCAAGCAAGATTAAGGTGTCTATTCTCTCTTCAGTATGCATGCATAACTCCCCTTAGCATCAAGGGGAGCTGTGCATGCATGTTAAAAGAAGAATAGATGCCTAAGTGTGCAACAGGATCTTGCAGTGTGTCAGATATCTTGCAAGAGAGACAAGAAAACTCGAACACAGTGGGGAAATCTCTGAAAAGATTAAGGGGAAGAAAAAGCACAGTCTAGTCATCAAATGACTTAAGGGTAAGGCCTTAAATCCTTACTGGAGCAAAATTCTCAATGGAGTTAGTGGGAGCTTTGCCTGCATAAGGATAGAGTAAACACAGATAAAGGAAATCAGAATGTGACCCTTTGAGATGCCCCATGTGCAAGATATTCATGCATTCAGTTAAAAATATGATTGTTGCATTATTATTACAGTGGGAGATAAATTTATTGCACTTGTGAACATGGGCACATTGGTTCAATAATACTGAATACCTTTATCCTTCATAGGCACTTATTAGAGTACACAAAGAATAATGGAGACCGCTTCACTGCAGTTGTGCCCAACATGGAGGGGCTGAATGAATGTTCTGACCCTGTTACTGTTTTCTCTGTCCCCTTAGTCCTACTGTCCATTTTAGTTGCTTGCTGTGCACCAGAATTTGATCCCTTGTTCTTGCAGCTTCTCAAAGACCAATGGTTTTCATATAATGCAGCTTCTTTACCTTTGTACGAAAAACTGGGATTTTTCAGGACATTTTCAGGAAGTTAAAGTTAATGCTGCAGTGCTGCCTAGCCAGTCTGTATTAGCAAAGGAATTACCACCACACTCATGACAATCTAGAAGATTCAGTGGGAGAATCATTCACCTAACAGCTGCAACAGGAAGCATTATTGTCTGTGAAGAAAGAGGAGGAAGGAGAATCCTCCTGCTTTTATTCTTTTTTTGTCAGCTCTAGAATTTCCACACTTACATATCCCTGCCCTATCATAGTTAAGGGCTGGAACCAAGAACAAGGAAAATAATATTAAACATTGTTATTATTTTATTATAAAAAGTCACACATAGAGAACCAGATGGGTTGCCATTAAAAAAGTCATTTCCACATATTTAGAGGAGAAGGAATTGGTCTATATGCAAGATTATCTGTGGGCAAGGCTGAGATGCAGGACGTTGTGGAAGAAGAGGAAGAAAAACTGATACATTTTAAGCTATTATGATGGATGGAGTTGCTCAGAGTTTACATACTGTAGCAATTACTTTTGCAATGTACAGTATATACAGTGGGGTGAGTCTAAATTTTTAATAGACTAGAAATCTGAGAGATGGGATGCTTAGTTATCTCTAGCAGTGGTTTTTCAAGAACTGGAAAGAGTAACAGATTTAATAGGACGTAACATTCCACTGATAATGCCCTTTTAAATGGCAGAGACAGGGTAAAAGAGGAAGGAAATTTCCTGGAGCCATGCCAAATAACAAGCTGTTTAATTAATATTCAGCCCACCATCCAAAACTTTGTTGGCTTACAGCTAAGACTATTTAAGTGCAAAAACTATCCAGTGCAATCACTGCAACACAAGAAAATCTCCAGTTAACACAATCTTATTTCATATACTGCAAAAGGCACTCTGCAACTCCACAAGACACTCCTTGACACATCCAACATATACAGAAACACAATGAACACATCAAATTCCTCTGAATCATATAGATTAACCTGAAATACTACAATTTTGGAAATGTGTATGACGGGATGTTTGTTTTTTGTTGAGTGTCAAACCAGGAAATGGAGTACCTCATAAGAAAGGGAAAACAAAGAGGAATGTATTTGATTTTAAAATGGCCTTTACCTAGAACAGTGTTAGAGATCCAAGATAAGTGAGGTAATATCTTTTATTAGACCAACTTCTGTTGGTGAGCTTTGGAGTTTACACAGAATTTTTCTTCAGGTCTGAAGAAGAGCCCTGTGTGGCTTGAAAGCTTGTGTCTCTCACCAGCAGAAGATGGTCCAACAAAAGATATTACCTCACTTACCTTGTCTTTCTAATATCCTGGAATCAACATGGCTACAACAACACTGCATACTAAAACTGGGAGTATGTGTTTGGGAGGGGAGTTGTTTGGTTTTGGGTTGGTTGGTTGAAGGAGGTAAGAGTTGCATGCTGAAGTGAAGGAATGTGTGAGGTGTGCCTAGTGCTGAAAGTTGAAGTTTGGTTTTTAACTTGTTTACAGGATACAGAGCAATTCAAGAGGGAGTGTGTTATGATCTAAGTAGATGAGGAAAATATAGTCTGCTCTTAGTTTTCCAAGTGTTGAGTCTGAATAATACTTATAGGCCTCCAGGGGTGAGGGTGGAGGGAATTGAAAAAAAATCTATATTGAATTTTGGAGAGAGAAATATTTTACATATGCCTGCAGTGAGCACCCAAATCCATATACTCTCCTCTGATGATTTTCTAATTGTGTTAGACTCGCCTTATTTTAGGACACCCCAGGGCACAGATTATTGTCTCAGTTATATGTCTTTTCTAATTTAGGCATCAAAACATTGCAAGTCCCTAATTCTATCCCTGTACAGAAAAACCTTAAGCATATATGTTGTCCCATTGACTTCAATGTACTTCATGCAAACAAAGTTAAGCACGTGCTCAAATACTTTGCTGAATCAGGGCCTCAGAGCAGACACCATTATAAATAGTTTGAAAACACCTGAAATGACCCAAAATGCTGTAGTGGATAAAGTACAAGAATAACATAATAAAGTATAAGAATAAATATGATATTCTTAGCATGTCATCTTTGAGATTAGGGGAATGATCTATCATTGAATCACAGGATTCAGGATCAAGAGAACTGAGTTTCATTTCTGGCTCTGCCATTCACTCACTGCATGGAGTTGGGCAACTCATTCATTATGTTGTGCCTCAGTCTCCCCAGAACTTCTTTGTCTAATGGGGATAATCACGCTTGCCTGCCACATAGCCGCTATGAGGCTTCACTGTTGTAATGTTCATAATGCATAATACTATTTTCACTTATATTTGTCTATCCAGCCATCCAGGTATTTATCGCCAAGGCTTCTGAGTTCCTGTCACACCTTCCATTTTAAGATTTGGGCAACCAGAGACCGTGGCATCACCAAGTCAGCCTCTACTAGTGAGTTTCATATGGAGATCCAGCTGCAAATTAAACCTACCCTGCCTTAATAGAACCTGTGGACAGGGGGATTGCTGAAAATACTACATGCCCTCCCTTGAGCTCAATACTCCTGGAATGCAGCCAACTCCACTGGCACAGGTAGGAGGATTCAGTTTCCAGGGGTGAATCAAGCCTGAGCTCTCCTGGCTCCCACTCCAGGGCTTTAGCCACAAAAATAAATTTCCCCAAAGTAAGTTTTGGGTGAAAAAGCATCACCTGTGTCTTTAACTAATTAATTCTATTAAAGAATAAGATAGAATAAGATAGAAATGGGACAACTCACTTCCAAAAGTGAGCCCAAAATAATCTCTTACCTGTTTATGTTGCTACAGTAGTCAACTTTTTTTTTCCCCAGAAAGATACAGGGCCAGCAGATTAGTATCAGTCAGTGCCTTTTTCCTGTGAACTGCACTCTCCGTTTGCCTAAGCACAATCTTACATACTTTTTAAATGATAAAACTTCTAATAAAGAAGGAGGAAATGGACAAATGTACTTTGATTTCTCCATTGCCCCTAACTTGGCAGCTGGCTAGAATCTCTATTACTGTCCAAACTGAAACCCTAGTTATAAACACTCCTAAACTTTGGGGACATTTAGACCCAAACCCCTGATTATAAACTCCTTAGGATGTGTACCATAGGCATGATTATAACAGTTATAGCTATCTACCTATATGGTCCACCACCCTAGTATGCCCTATGAGTCTTTTTCTTCTCGTATTTGCACTAATAAGCATATAACCAGTGCAAAAGGTGAATTAGGCACACTATGGACACCTAAGTCATTGTATAAATGACAATCCTTAACCAGTCCTTTGCATTTATGGCTGATCTCTGGTTGGAAGCATGACTTCCAGTAAGCTGCATGACCTCTAGTAACACGAAGCGTATTTATGTAAAGTGGAAATTGGGGCTATTTTCCTGTTGTGTAATTACAAAATAAATATTTCTGAAAACATATTAGACATTTTGGAGTAGTCACATTAAAAATGTACAACAGAATCAGTTTGTTATTTTCCAAGGTATGAAATACTTTCTCTTCCTAGGGCCTGATCCAAAGCCCTCTGCAGTCAACAGGAGTCTTACCCTGTCTAAAATGTAGCTCTAATAAATAGACATCTGATAACACCCAAATATTTACTATACTCACTGAAAGTTACCGTGTTTACTGAACACATAGCCTGATTTTTCAGAAGCACAAAGTACCTCTATCTCCTGTTGAAGTCCATCAGAGCTGTGGATGCTCAACACTTCTGAAAATCAGGCCGAGAGCATGTTGTCATTTGGAAACATGCAAAACGTAATACATTCCAATAAACACAGGACTAATTTAATTTTGTCTCTGTTCACTACATTGACTTAGTTGGAATACTGCTGAATTTATACTACTGCATCCTTGTTTTTGCCAGATTCTGCCTCCCTTGCTCACACTGAGTAGTACTTTACTCAGAGTAGGCCCATTGAGCTCAATGGGACTCTTCCAGGTGAGTTAGGATGGCAGAATCTGGCTCTTTGATAGCCAACAATTGTGTACTTTTTCTTATGTTAACCTTATTCCATTGTGCTCACAAGAAAAGTATGGAGTAGAAAGAAGAAGGGGGAAAAAAGCCTTTGCAAATCCCTGTTAAGATCTCCATTCATTGCAGGGAAGTTATGCATTCATGCTATAATTGACAGGGGTGAGCATTTGCTGTTTGAGCTACTGAGTATCCTTCAATGGCTTCCGAGGTCATTACAATTTTTAAAGAGAATATTCTGTCCCATGAATGAGAATAATTCAAGCAGGATCTATTATCTTGTGGAAGCTACCTATTTCGTTGGGATACTTTTATGTGTTTGGGTTTTTTTTTAAATAAAATAATAATAAAACTTTAAAAATTGTATAATCCTAGAACTTAAGGAAATATTCTCATGGGAACAAATTCTGCAGATCTTACTCAATTCTCCAGAGTAAGGTCAGGAGGGCTTAGCCCACACTGAACTGCAGTTTTTTCCAAACCAAACCAAACAGTAGCTTCCCAGCACCAAACTAATTCTTATTAATTCTACTTTCCTCACTCTGTTCTGACTCTAATAATTATTTCTGTTTTTTTTTAGTATAACTACCCTTGCACTTATGTCATAAAAATTCTGTCTTTTTTCCCTTTTTTAATATTTGTATTCAAGACAAACAACAGGAGGTTGAAATCAGGCCATTTAAAAGAAACATCTGCTGACATTTATTCATATGCTACATGTTCCACTTTCATCATTGAATGTAATGATAAACACACATTCCAGTCAATAATGGCAATTCCCAGCCAAGCTTTACAAATGGTCTCTTTAACACCTAAATTGACAGCTCGGGAGAATTTGAGATAGAAGCTAAATATGGTACATTTGGACACTATTTCTCTAAGTCTAGAATGACTGGAAGACTTTAACAAGCACATACATTATAATATGTGGATATAGTTTTGACTTATACAGGTAAATGTCTCAGAGTTTTGTGTTTGATAAAGTTTTTAATGAAAAAAATTAATATAAAAAACTGAAGAAGCTATGACTCTGATTACCTGGGGAAAAACAAGGGTATGGTTCTTTGAAAAAAGAAACTAATTATGTCCTCTTTGAACAGGAGATCTTACCCCATGTGGAAATGAAAAGCTGAAAAGTGTCCTTTAAATTAAAAAAAAAAAAATGAAAAGAAAACTTTTAATCTGATCTGATTGTGACATATGCAATGTAGCAATCGTGACTTACTGTTGATTTTTAAAAATATATTATTTCTATGATTATTTAATAAACAATATTGTGGTGAAAGGGATTAATTCCTTACCTGTGTGAAATTTTCATGTGCTATGGGTTGCCATACTGCAAACTAGTCTCTCCTTAAAAAAACTAATGGTTTATAGGTTGATAACTTGAAATGCTGTGCAATATACCTATTAGATCTCTCATAATGGGAACAAAATAAAATTGTGTCACCACATTGTATGCATGTAAACATATTATTCTGCAAAATAATGATGTCTTTCTATGTATTTTATGCATATCTCTTTCCATTTTAGTTCAGATTGATTAACCTTCTTAAAACTGAATCATAAACTGATTTCAAGTCGAGCAGAAAATCACAGCTTTACCAAACTCCTTCATGTGTGAATAGTTTCTCCTTTCAAAACTCTGTTGTAGTTCAGAACAGGTCATTCTTTATTTATCAAGAGGAAAAAAACTACACATTTTAAAAATAATGAATGTAAGAATAATTATAGGATCACAAAGTTAGCATGCTTAGTGTAACAAAAAGTGTCAGACGTGGAGCATCTATACAAAACTGTAGCTCTCAGATTTAGGAAATTACTTTTCTTAAATCAATTCAGTTTAGACTAACAACTTGAAATTGATGTTGTTTACAATTTTTCATGAGTATAACTAAACTCAGAGTTACATTTTCTAGTCTTTTAATCTACTATGAAGTCCTGTGTAGTGAAGTAGCAAGAGTTATTAGTCATAGCACTCAATCATGTTTTGTATCTATCTGTGAGCCCGACTCTGCAAATACATGCTATTGGATATAAGGGCCGATTAATTTATTGCCCTGCAGCATGTGTGGTCACTCTCACCAGTAGAAATAGGGTGTGAGATGCTACTGAATTAGAATGGTAACATTTTGCACTCGCACTCACATTACACTCACTTTTCACTGGTGTAAATGACTGCATAAGGTACAGGACAATGGTGAATAAGCCCCATAATGCTTTCTACCATGAGAAAGCCCATTGAAATCAATGCCTAGTAGCAAATGTTTGCAGGATTGGGTCCATAAATAGGTACAAACCAGAAGTCAGTGGGATTATGCATGGTGGAATGAGCTATGCCTGGTAGCAAGTCTTTTCAGGATCATGCTCTAATTTAGGTACCTTTAGGTTTGGGGCTTCTTTGCTGCAAAACATCAAGCACCATAGTATCTAAGCATTGAGCAGGCATTATGAATAAAGCATTAAAAATTCCCCAAAGATTGCCATAATTCTGGAAAGCATTAACCCTTGTACCTTTTTCTCAGCCTACACATTGCCAAAATACATTGATAAAGAAGGTGGAGTGGGGTTAATAATGAAAACAATATGAAATTTTTCATTCTATCTCTATGGGAATATAAATTTAGTTGTAAAAGAGTTGGTTCAGAAAAGCAGAAAACAACCAAGATGCCCTCATTTTACCTACAATGTCAAAAGAGCACTACAATGATATACACTATAAATATAAGCTATTATATTATAATACTGGCTTAGAGTGTGTGTGTGTGTGTGTGTGTGTGTGTGTGTGTGTGTGTGTGTGTGTGTGTGTGTGTGTGTGATGTCTCTTCCTAGTGGCCGGCCCCAGAAAAGATGGCAGCTTGATATTTATAGCTAATGGAATTACTCCTTTAGGTCAACTTGTAGCGATGGATGCTTTTGTTGCTGAAGGTCCTGAGTTCTCTCTCTGCTGCTAACTGGACATGGTTTGTTGCAAATGCATATTGTCTCTAAGGTCCATGTGATTCCACTCTTCTATGCAGTATGGAAGAGACAACAGCAGCAAACCTAAAGAAAAGGAGTAGCAGTACTGAGAGGGAAAGGTGACTTCCTTAGTAGCCTTTGTGCAGCCACTTCTAGCTTGTCTTTTCGGTTTACAGGGAAAGGAGAGCACGGCCTGCTAGTGAAGATTTAGAAATGACTACTCTACACATCCTATGCTCACTTCCAAAGCTTGTGAATGTGGAAATTCTTACACAAGTTAGGGTTGATCAAGCCATGTGCTCTAGACCCCTTAAGTGGAGACTTAGAACAATGATGACAATTCTGTAGTCAATGGCAGCACAACAACTAAGCCCACAATTCTGCCACTCTAGGGTTACAAAGAGTATGTTCTCATACAAGCAGAGGAAATTTGTGTATTTCTGTTTATCTTGATCCAATGCAGGTTTTGGGGGCTGATCCCCCTTCACAATTCTTCTCTTCGTATCTATTAAAGAGGAAGATGGAGCAGACCTTCAGGTCAGCCAAAGATACAGAGATTTTTGGGTAAGTTTCCCTCTGCCTTGGCTTTGTAGATGGGAGGGGAACATATGGACCCAACTTTTAAATGCTATTATTATGCCAATATCTAACTGTAGCTGTAATTATGTGCTGTTTGAAAGCTATAGGGTTCCTCAAAGAATCAACTAGGTATAAATTAACTTCTATTACCAAACTAAAGAAAGATGCTTTATTTTACAGATAAATGATTCTCTGTGTTAAGAACAGAAAATAGTCAGATGGACATATCTGTCCAATGAATGTTTCATGATTTCTAAATGGATACATTTTCCAGCATGCACCAGAAAGTTAATATGTTCTCTGAAGATTTCTTTAATTTAGTTGTTGCTAATTTATTCACACTAATACAGGAAAAAAATACTGCAAAATTTTTCATAACAAAAAACTGTGCATATCTCTGTGTTTTAGCTGGCATGTGGTTCTACACAGATGGTTTGGGGCTTTCTTTGCTGCAAAACAGATGGGCCTCCACTGTCCCTTACCAATCAAAAGAGAACTTGAAAATATAGGAATATCTTTACCTTCATTGTGTCCTCTAATACAAGAAATGAAATGCATAGATGTATAAATATAAGTTCCCATATAAGATGATGGAATAATATGGGGTATCATATGTTTAAATTAAACTGTAACCCAGCGTATGTTTAATTTAAAAACAACAACAACAAAAAACCCCAAACCCCCACACTTTGTACTTTTTTTGTAGACAATAGTTGAATGTTACGAAAAGTATTGACTAGAATGTGCATTATTGTTGTTAATCTTAGCTAAGTAATACTGTTGTATTTACACTTCACCGGTATTTAAATTTATTTTAGAGAGTGATACTATGTCATTCAAAATAATTACCAACTTAAGTGTGCAGCTTTTTGACAGATCATCTTTTATTATTTTGTTCACATACCACACTGTATGACAGTAGCACAGACATTATAGCATGAATATCAACTACTCCTTCTCAGCTGGGGCTTGCTACAGAAAGAAGAGGGCATTTGGGAGCATTTTTCTATCTACATACCATTCTCTACCTTTTCCTTGAAAGCTGGGAAGGGTGACTAGCTGATATTCCTGTGGGTCACCATGGCTGCTCAGAGGGATGGTGGTGGTGGGTCTATTGATTTGTGGGAGTTGCTGGCCCTCCAGCAAGTGTTAATGCTATTGAGGGGCAGACAACACTCCTGTTCAACTCCTGCTCCTCTTAGGGATTATCAGATTTAATTAAACTCTGGTTTGGACAGGAAAGTTGCATACTGATGTCCCACAATTGCTGGGACAGTCTCAATTTTCACAGAATTTGTATATCTTTGGGGCTAACAGTCTCATGGGAAATACGTATTTCTGTAAATACTCTAGGACCAATATTGCAATAGGATCTGCATGGGGAGTCCTGTGCATTCAAGTGTAATCCCACAGAAGTTCATGGGGCTCCCAATGGGCTTGAAGCTCTGGATCCAAATGCAGGAATCAGGGTCTAGATCTGATTTCAATATGCAAAGCTTAAAATGCTGAAATATACAGGGTGGGTTCCCACAATCCTATATCTTTCTTCTGTGTGTGGTCATATGGCTGTTGTGCACAGCAAGGTGTTCTGTAGAATGGCATGATGTAGCAGTGATGATCACACACAAAAAGGTAAAGTTACTGAGTTTTATGCCTGAAAACATTGTTAGGTGACTCTGGATTTCCTTCCCACCCCCTCTTTTTTTTTTAAAGTGAGCTTTCTTCCAACTATAGAAAATGAAGATAGTCATTTCAGGACATTACATTAAGGTAATATATCTGTTATAATGGTTCATGAATTATACCAGCATACCATTTTTATCTGTGCCTTGAAAATTGCAAACCTAGTGCCATTTAACTTGGTTAATGATGTACATTTTCATCATCCAGTAGCCTTGTGTGGGAAGCAATCACATTTTGCTGTGTCTAATATTAAGAAAAAGGGGGCAAGTCACCAAACCCATTTTAAAGTATGCTGATTTTGTTGAATGCATGGAATACTGAGCAATAGCACATCTTTTTCTTTCTCTCTCCAGTCTTCATTAATATTTATAGTTTAACTTTTATTTGGTACATATTGTAAAGAATGTATTTTAACACCATGCTTGGAGTTGGCTGAAGTGCAGTGCAGGGACAAAAATTTTAATTGCAGGTGATATTGTTTGATCTTTTATATCAGTTGTATGGATATTTTTGTATTATCTTCAATTTTAAAAAAAGAAAATGGGAGGAAAAACAGATTAAATGATTTTATTACAATGCCAAGGTATATCAAGAGTCTGTGGAAATTTGCATCTCCTGTGCAGTTATAGTAGTGTAACTATAGCATATTGTTCTCTTATGTCAGGCATCCAAGTCTAGGAGTGCTGTACCCCATCCATGGGTTAGTATATGATTGGGTATGTTTTGGAAAAGCGAGACTAGGAATCACTATCCATTCTTACAGCCCTCTCTTTTGGTGAGTTATGGAGTGGCACTTATAATCTTGGGAATGGCTGCATAGCCTGCCTCCCTGCCGAGAAAAAGGTAGACTGAGTCAATTTAATGGTGGTGAACATGATGAGCTGTATGGATAGAAAAAATGAGGAGTTGGGGTTCTGTGCTATCTCTGACACACCTCCGTTTGATTTGAGGCCTAATCACTCAAACAGCTAGCGAAGGCTGCTAGTTCTATGAAGGCAGCACACTCAGCCCCTGAGGTGGGAGTCTCTTACGTCACTCTCCAGTTTGCTCTGTGACCAGTCAAGGACTGCTGTTGATAGATATTGAAGGGAATTCCATCTAGCCTTCCTCATCAGGGAAGATAACCAAACACAGGGATTTGAGGAAGGATGGGGTCAAAGTCCACAGAGGAGGATAACAAAAATGTAGGATGGGACTGCCCTTGTCTGTGAACCTATCAACTTAAAAAAAAAAAAAAGAAAAAAGGCCGCCCTTATTTTATAATATATATCTGGCTAATTATCCTCTAGAAACTAATTAGTAAAGGTTTGCATCCTGAAAAGTAAGCAAAACAGAGGAGGAAATGGAATAGTGCCTTTTTTTCCAAAGAAGAAAAATAGAAGACCTCACTGAAAACCTGGACATCAAATTCATTCAAGTCTTTGTGTGGTATATAACACTATTAATTATATGCAAGTGAGTGGAGCACAGTTGAACTACTGACATTTTCTAGGACATCTTGACGTGGATTTTTGATACTTTTTAGACTTAAATGCTTGGCTGAGTTCACAAGTGGATATAATATTTTTCTTCTCAGAATCACAACAAAAAAGGCAGAAATATTCTGAATTTTTTAGAAGATAAATACAATTATTTTTGTTTCACTTGGTTAAAACATATTTAAAATGATATGGCATAGAGGAATTTCAGACTTAAAATTTCAAACACAATGAAAACAAATGTCATTTCCCCCTCTATTTGTAACTTGTCTGTCTTTCACAAAACTCCACAAAGAAACATTTTGTCAACTAATAATTTGATAAATTTGACTTGTGATTTGAAGTGTTAAAACAAAGGATGTTTTTTCAGCACATGTAACATGGGAGGGTATTCTGCAGCACAATTTCAAAACTCTTTCTCAGTAAGAAACCTTATCTAATCCTGTTTCATCCTTCAAACTGCCTACACACTAATCTCAAGGGACAAATTTAATACTTTGCAACAAAGGGAATATATCCCTTTCAGGTTGAATAGAGGAATTGTAAGGACACCACGTGACGTATGAATACCATTATAATGCTGCCATTTACTTGGCAAAGGAAAAAGAAAGTCTCCTGTTGCAACCAAAAGACTAGGCCATCGTCCTTGGGTTAAATTTTTTGACCCGTGCTATATCCCAAGACACCTATGTTACTGTTATATTTGGGTTTTCTACCTCTTGTGAAGTAAACACAGAGCAAATGTAAGTAAACAGTTTGTTTTAGTTGAAGATAGAAAGGCTCTATTTAATTGAGTTTTGATGATAGACGTGCCCCAAAAGGTGCAAACATCTTTGACTTGGTAAAAATAATATTGTCTTATGACGTGTAACAGTACATAAAGAATCTTAGTCTGGCACTTTCTGAGTTCACAACATTTAAGTGAGAAATTGTCAAAAGAAAGCCAAACTATCCATACCAAAAAAAAAAAAAACTTTTAACAAAATCAGATAGTGTAACTCTCTTTTTTAGTAATTTGTTTAAAAATATTTTTCACTATAAATTTTTGATAAAAACAGCTGGATGTGTACCTTTAAGATGCCTTTTTCGTATATTCTTGAACTTATGCAAATAGGCCAGATGAAAAAATAAATTAAATACTAATTCCATCACTTATCTTCCCCCGGAGTCTCCCCAAAATGATATATTTATTATTGTAAAGGATAAGTTCATCTCACAGATGAGACTTTCTTGATGATGCAGATCAAAATACAATTTAATGTATAGTATAACTGGAATTTAAGCCCCTTCTTGATGTACTACATTTTTTATTTAATTTGCTATTTTAATAGATATATTATTTTTAATTAAATGTGATTGCATTAAAATTATTTTAGAGTGAAGTAGTGAGTGGGGCTTATAATTAGTTTAAAACTGTATTATTCCATTTTTTTCCATGCACAAGACAACATCCTACCAACAGAGTTATACAAAATGGTGATGTGAGTTTATCAGCTACATTACACAGAATTTGGGGTTTATTAGCCTTCTGTCCTGGAATCTTATCATTTCACCTGCCTTCTAAGCTATTTCCTGCTTTATAGCATAAATACCACTGATTAATATCAAGTTACTGTTAAAAGGGTACTTCTTTCCTGCACGGAAGGTAGAATTTCAAGACTCCAAGACAGTATATTATTGGACTTTCTTTCCAGCTGCCATAATATTAGAGTTTTATTCTTTTATTAGTGATAGAATGAAACAATTTTCTTAAGACTCATTCCATATCAAACAGCAGTCCTAAAATGGAACTGGATAATAACAATTTGTCATTCAGGGCGCCCAATTCCTACTTGCATTTGTTTGGATGGCGTGGAGTGTCTTGACATTTGTTTTGCGTGAGAGATGATGATTTTCCAGTCAGTTCTTCCAGGATTACAGTAACAGAGAAAAATTCCCAGACTATATGATTTCTCTTTTCAGCATTGTGTCCCAGTAAATTGCAAATGAACAAACTTGTGCCAAATCCTGCCTGACTGGTGTTCTTAAATTAGTCATCGCATTTGACAAATTAAGCATAACATACAGTTGGGTCATCACATGACTATCTGCAGTTCCTGTGTCATGTATTGAACATGAGATCTAGAGGGGGAGAGTCAGACAATTTGTGTTCTATTCCCAATTTGTTATATGACCTTGGACAAGTCACTTAACTTCTTTGTGCCTCAGTATCCCCACTTGTAAATTCATAAGTACTTTGGGATCTATGAATGAAAAGCACTAGGCAAGTGCAGCGCAATATTATCTGATCTCACACACTAACTATGGAATCCTGGAAACTTTGTCTAGAGGGAATTTGTGTAATATTGACTTGAATGTAGGGGTGTAGCCACTTTCTGTCCTGTATAGACAGTTTATACTTGTATGTGCTAAAAATTGTGAGAAATTGGAAAGAAACATGATTTCAATTCCTTTCAAGATAAAAAAAATATAGGTCTGATACTCCACTGCTTTGTAAAGGACCATGTAAAGGGCAAGGCAGAATTTGACCCCCTGTCTTTGTCATTTATTTCTAGAGGCAATTATGAACTAGCTAAACCACACTGGAGATGCTACCATAGCTTTATTAACAACAAAATAAAGGGTAACTTCCAAATACTAAATATAATATTTCCCCAACACCATCATGTACAAACATACCCCAATATTACTAATGTTTGCCCCAGTGGACAGATTTCTAAATCTGGTGAATTACATTATATTACAATGATTTCCACCTCCTAAATAATGTCCTAGTGTAACTCATGGAGCAGGAGAGGAGTCCTCTGCTGCTCTAACCCTTGCATGCATTAAATAATGCTACTCTGCAGACTTAGTTCTCCTCCTGCATTATCAATGAGAAGTATAAATAAATAGATAGGAAAACTTGTTGCTGCTAACACTCAAAAGTACTTGATGAGTGATGGGCCTTTTTAATTTAAAGCAGCACCCTCCATTATCTTGCTGAGCCTTGTCAACAACATTGACTAAACCCAAGACAATTTTTATCCACCCTGCTCAGTAAAGAATGTTACTAGAGAATAGACCTACAGAGGAATAGTGTCAAAAACTCCAGCCACTAGGGACAAAAGCTACCAAAGTAGGGACTGCTGCACTGGAGAAGAGTGGGTAAAATGGGGCCCAGCTATGGCCACCCCTCCTCTCAGTGTCCCCCTGGAACAGGGGTGCTTGAACTAGGGATGTTGGGGGTGTGGCAGCACCCCCTGGCTTGAAGTGGTTTCCATCATATACAGGGTTTACAGTTTTTTGTTCAGTGTCTTTCAGCACCCCCACTATAAAAACTGTACCAACCCCACTGCCCTGGAACCAGAACGTTATAAGGGAATCCACCCCTGGAGGCAGTAGGACCCACCTCCCACCATGTGGAGGAACACTGCAAAGAGGAGCCAGGCAGAGACTCCAGCTGGTAGGAGCAGAAGCAGCCAAAGCAGGAACCATTAGATCTCTGGACATTGAGAGAACTTTCTACAGTTTTGACAGAACTTATCTCTGATTGGCTGCTTGCTCCATCTGTTTTCTCCTCTCTCTCCCTCACAGTTTCTTCAACTCAGCTTCCCTCTACTCCTGCCCCTCGTATCCTCTTCTCCCTTGCCCTATCCCTCTCACCTGCCTACCCTTCTCTAGTCTTTCCATTTAGCTGATCCCCTCCTAATTAAGCCCCCACAAAACAAACAAACAAACTGGGGAACTAACATGGCATTTGCTGCAATCATATCACATTCATTCTGCTTGTGTGTTCTGCTCCTTTCCCCACCCTCTGTCTGTCTTCTCTATTTAAGTTGTAAGTTCTTCTGGACAGGGGCTATCTACTATGTACAATGAGTCCCATTCTTGGCTGGCACTTAGGCACAACAGTAATACTAATGATTAATAATAATAAACTCTAGTCCAGGTGTATTCATCACAGCTATTTTTTTTTTAAGAAGAAGCTTGGTTTAAAAAAGGACAGTTCATCACATAAAGTTGTATTGACAAATTAATCCCTCCATTTGCTTACACCAGAGATGAAATTCATAACATTTATGAAAACAGCCATGTTAGAAAAGAGTCGTCTACTGAATTGGGTAATAGTTTGGGAAAACTTTCACGTATATATCCTATTTTGTCATTCTATCCTATTTTGTGTTGTATGTAGCTGTGTGGACACCTATTATAGTATTTAAAACAAGCCTATGAGATATGGACTGTGCAGCATGGGACATATTTGCTGATAATCTATTTCACTCTACTTCATGTATTTGTTCGGGAGAAAGATATAGGTCATTTCCCCCTAAAATCACAAAAATAGATTTAAAATAGTCCATATTTATTATTGAGTGATAATGACTATTAATATTATTTTACAAAACTAGAAAGCCTCTTCTCAGCTCTATATCCATTACTAAATACATTCCATCCTTATTACATTTGAGAAGATTTATGCTTCCAATTATAATAAGACTGAGTGTTTTCTTAATATCTTGATTCTAGTGAATAATTATTTTAATTAAAATGAAAAAGTCATAATATATTTTGCTCTTTTATAAATTTAGCAACTTCAAATATTTATCAGATATGTAAAATTCATCTGTTGAAGCCTGTAGCTAAATGCATGTACAATAATTTTTGGAAAGTTACAGTTATCATAAATAACTGTCACAATGTCAGTTCAAAAGAACTCAACCCATCCTGAGTTATAGAGGGAATTCTGGTGCCCCTCAGCTACTCATTTAGGCAATGGCTGTAGTGAATGCACTATCTGCTCTATACAAGAAGCACCATTAAGTAAGCAGGCAGCTTCATTTTGTATAGGTGGATTTCTGAAATATTCCAGCAGGGTAGCCCCATATTTAGTGCACAAAATCAACAAATGCAAAGATAACTAAGACATGGTTAAGTGTTGGGTGGTCGGTACCTCAGAGGATTGATCCTAAAGCAGCTAGCTATATGCAGATGGAAAGAACATGTATTGGCTATTGCTGCTACTGCACCTGCAATCCATGAGTAGGCAAGACTATGACACCACCACTGCATTGCAAACCTAGCTAACAAATTGAGGAATATGCTATCTTCTGCCATCTCCTCTGTTTGCATCCCTAGTGTAATGAGCATTAATTTCAGTTGAGCTCTTATTCAGGCCCCAATATTGGCTGGGCACTGTAACAGAAAAGAGACTGCATCATTTAGGTCCAATGAAAAGAGGTCTGGAATCAGGAAGATCGGCACAGTTCAGCCTGAGTAGTGACCACACAGCTCTTCTATAGATAATACTGTAAATTATTTTTTTTAATAACAGGCAAACTTTTATCTGATGGATTATGTCCCCAAATCCCTCTCCTTTTTTATGGTGTTTGTAACCTGACAACTTCCTGGACCCATTTTGTTCTCTGTACAGTTGGCATAATAGCTTCTTTTCAGCTTCAAGGAGGTTCTGAAAAAGCAGGGTTAAAAGCCCCTCTCTTTGCAGTCACTGCTGCTACAGCTAGGAGCCATTCCCATCAGCCCCTGATTTCTTGAAGTGCAGTTGGAAATGTTATTGTTTTTCCTATTTTTACCTACATTCTCTTGCTCCTTTTTTCAACCTGGAATAGTTTTTTTTAATTGTTATTCTGTAGGAATTCTTGCAGTGAGGTCCAAAATACAAAAGCATTTATATTTTAAGGGAATTTTTTTCATAATCTATTCTGAACACTCTTTTCTCTACCAACCTTAGCATTACAAAATCTGGCTAACCACTAGTCATGGAAACCAAAGTGAACTCATCAATGGATGTCCTTTCGAACACTAACAATTCCTGTTTCTGCATGCTCTCCATAATGCTCCTCCATGCCAGAACCTTTGCTACAGGTCTTCAGTTTAAATATTATGAAACATTTATATTGCAGGAGCACCTACAGGCCAGTCAGATCAGGGCCATTTCTAACTACAAGGGTAGTTAAGCACTGGAACAAGTTACCTAAGGAGGATGTGGAATCTCATCACTGAAGGTTTTTTAAGAAAAGGTTAGACAAACGCCTGTCAGGGATAAACTGGGTATACTTAATCCTGCCTCAATGCAGGGAAATGGACTAGATGAACTCTTGAGGCCTGTGACGGAGCGCCTGCCCTGCACTGGCCCTGAGAGGGTTAAAACAGCCTAGCGAGGCTGAGCGGCAGGCAGCCAAAGGAGGGGCTGCAGAGAAACAGCCAATTAGGATGGACTGCTTCAGACAATTAGGGAGGTGGCTGGACCAGCCAATCAGGGCCCAGCTGGCCCATATAAAAGGAAGCTGCAGACCAGGGCAAGGGAGTCTGCTGCAGGGAGCCCTAGGGAGAAGGCTGGTTTCCTAGAGGTCTTCTGGAAGGCTGCCAGGACTTACAGGCTCGAGGCCCTGGGAAGAGGGCAAAGGAGCTGGAGCCAGAGGCAGGAGCAGAAGGAAATGAGCCTGTGGGGAAGTGGTCTCAGGAATAGAGGCAGTGAGCTAGAAAGAAGAGGCAGCAGGAAGCTGCTGTTTGCAGGGTGCCTGGGCCAGGGCCTGGAGTAGTGTGTGAGCCTGGTCCTGGTCCTCCCCCCGCCCCCCCCAGCCACTGAAGGAGTGGCCCAGCAGTGTACTGCCAAACCGCTGGGATATTGTCTCCCGGAAGGGGGTAACATAGAGTGTGGCACAGCCGGAGGGTAGTGTAACTGAAGAGGATGCTGTGGTCCTGGGAATGATGTGGGTCCAGGAACAGAGGTGACAGCAGGCAAGGTACCACCAGAAGAGGGCGCAGCGCTAATTCCCCGGACAGCCTGCAGGAGGCGCTGCAGTGGTGAGTCATACCCAGTCACAAGCTCCTTTCAAGCCCTACGTGTCTATGATTCTGTGACTGTAAACATCCAATCTTGATTTAACAATTTCCTGTGGTGGAGAATCCATCCCAACTCTTGGTAAGTTGTTCCAATGGTTAAATAACCTCACTGTTAAAATTTCCACCTTCTTTCTAGTCTGAATTTTACTTCCAGCCATTGGCGCTTGTTATACCTTTGTCTACTAGATCGAAGAGCCTGCTAGTATCAAATTTCTGTCCCCCATGTAGGTACTTATAGATTGTGATTAAGTCATCTCTTTGATAAACTACTGGGAGCTCAGGAGGGCTGAAGCACTGGTTCTGGGTCTAAGGCAAGTGGACTGATACTATTATGAGATGTGAGTGTAACATCGACAGACCCCAGTCATCACTGGGCGGGGTCGAACCTGGGACCTCTGGAGCCTAGTGCCTCTACTGCATGAGCCCTTGGCTAAGGCTGTAGAGCAGACTCATTCATCTCTCTCTAAGTGGTCTTGATTGACCAGACCCAGGAGGTGTGTGGGTTACTTCAACAGTTTTTAGTAACCTAATTAGCAACACATCAATTTCTGTGAAGATCCTTGAAATGAGAACACAGTTAACCACATAAAATTACCAATAGTAATTGGGAACGAGTTTAGGGGGCCTTGATTAAACTGGCATAAAACACTGAGAAAAAAAGATATCTTAAGATTGTACTTCATTGGGGCTTTAAAATGTTCATTGAAATATTATCAAGCAAGCTAAAGGGGCTTGTTTTGCAATTATGTTTCTGTGCAATAGTCAGTCTTGCATGGAGTAGGATTAGTTTTTGCATTTAAAAATATGTTACAATTTGGTTTAGAGAGATGATTGAGGGTAGTCCTCTGTTACAAATTTTTGAAGGGAAGCAAAAGTATTTATATGTTCTGTAGACAGATCAAAATAAAATTGTGTGACCAAATGTTGACATGTATGCAACACCCTTAGCAATTCCAGTCTGTTCCCATCGTCCCACGAAAATCTTAATGGAGAATATCTTTACTATTTCGTAATAGAAATTTGAGGACTGGCAACCTTGCAAGAATGGGATCAGCAGGTCAATGGACTTAGTGGTGGAAACAGCTATAAATGTGCATGCTTCCACAATTAGTCAAAAAAAGCTAAGTGCAAAAAGAGATGACATTCTATACTGGCACTACTGTCTACACTTGGAATCTGGACCAAAACAAAAGATTTATTTTTAATCCCTGAGAGAGTTTAAATAATCAACTTTTCTAAATATTATTACACTTAAAAATACATTAAAGCAACATTCCGCATCCCAGGGAGAAATGTAGTTCAGCACTCAAGACTGTTCAATGACTTTGAACCTAAGCTATTTTTATTCTTTCCACTGAATGAAAATAAAACCAAGGGGTAATTTTACCTCAAAAATGTAGGTTCTTTTTGGAGGCCCAAAACTCATACAAACAATTGTCATATTAATGTTCTATTTTTATGGATTATTTAAAGTCACTGTCATGTATACAAAAGGATAAAACATATCATTTCATTAAATAATTATAATTTACATTTATAGTCCTGTTTCCATCTAAGATTTGGATAATTTGTAGAGGGTAACTTGTATATGTTTAAGTAAATACATGGCTCATCAACAGATGTTGTCTTCCAATATAAATGGGTGTCATGACGAAAAATAGGACTGAATGAAATTGAGGCAAAAAGAGACCATCTCCCTCCCCCCTCAGAAATGAGCTTGTCAAAAGCAAATGTGCACGAAAGTTAGTTGTATGACAACAGAACCCCCTTTTCAGTGTGATTATTTTGGAATTAGATTGGGTTCTTCAGTTACCATATAGAGTTAAAGGTGAGCTGCACAGCTAAAATGAAAATTGAGTTAAGCTCAGAAATATGTGCTGAATGGTAAACCTGTGCAAAACTGAGTGGTTTCACTTCACAGGGGCTCACATGACCATTTGCTTTGGCTTTTTGATCTACATGGGTTTATGTCCTGTTGGAGTTTCAGGTTGAAAAGATTATTAAATCTTAAACCAAAACTCAATCAAAATTGCTGAGTTTCACTTCATTTTATACTGAAACCAGAATAAAATCTTGAAATGCACATGATTTTGTTACAAAACCATAAATTGGCTTGCTTCACTTCACAGGTTCATATACCTTGGTGGCTGTTACAGCAAATCCAGTCTGAGTTTCATGTCTGGAATGAATAAACCCTCAAACACTGAGTTTTGTGTGCTTTTGTGTTTCATTGTGAACCTTTGGTGCAGACTGGATTGCCACACCAGCTAGGCTGTATGGGGGTCTCAGCCCAGAAATAAAATATAAACTGTTAAAAGGTTATTTCATCCTCCCCCTGTTAAATTATCTTGATACTTCCTGGTTTGCTAAAGACATCCCAATGTGCATCATTCTGTGACAGTGCAGATACCATGTGCTGCAATGAGATTTGTGTTATGTCAGGTTACAGAATTGTAGGCAGTGTAGTTGTAGCCATGTCAGTCCCAATATATTAGAGAGACAAGGTGGGTGAGGTAATATCTTTTACTGGACCAACTTCTGTTGGTGAGAGAGACTAGCTTTTGAGCTCCACAGAGCTCTTCTTCAGGTCTGGGAAAAGAACTCCCAGCGTCTCAGGAAAATGACCTGAAGAAGAGTTCTGTGTTGCTCGAAAGCTTGTCTTTCTCACCAACAGAAGTTGTTCAGTAAAAGATATTACCTCACCCACCTTGTCTTTCAGGTTAAAGAATGATAGTTATGAAATCAGGAAACATACACTGCATTTAATGAAGGGGGAGTACAGTACACAAAAAGGGAGGTTACAGTTCATTTCTTTGGATACCGCACCTCGCCCCAGGCTGAGATTCAGGGGCTCACCGCACTTTACAGGCCTTAACTCAAATTTCACTTTACCTTTTGGTTTGAACATAATTTAAGGAAATTGTTAATTTACAAAGTATTTTTATTTTCTTAATATATTTTAAATTTGTATTAATTAAAAATGTGGTGAAAATTCTTATGGAACCCTACATGAGGTTGTATGTAACTGAAAATGGACTACAGTAAAATAGCACCAGGTCTGATTATCAGTTATACTGGTGTAAATCTGGAGTAGCTCCCGTGAAGCCTATGAAGTCACAGGAGTAAATGAAAGGAAAGTTTTACCCAGCTTCTTGAGTGTTAGATCTGCTTACTTTACTAAGTTTTTACCATTATTTACACTTGTCAGCATTTCACAGCCAATATAGCCATGGGAAAATGAGCTGGATTCTATTCTGGCACTCACTTCATCAACAAAATTGTTCTCCAAGGTTCCAATCCTGCAAGGGACTCCATGTAGGCAAAGTGTCTTTATTGTTGGTGATATGAGTGTCACAGGCTAACTTTCAGATCTGAGGTGGAGTTTGAAAGGTTGGCAATTAGAAAACAACCCCCCCCCCCACACACACACATACATTTTTGTGTATATAATTGGGCAGATTTGATCTTGACACCATTAACAGAAAATAAATATGGCACAATGACAATTTTACATGGTCATTTTCTAGAGAAGAAGCATATTCTAAGCCTGTTTAAACTGAAGAAGATATTTGCACAGCTGTGGTAACCCATGAATCCTATTTGGTCATTTGTGCTCCAACCAATTGCCCATCCTTCCCAATATTCCTTCAGCTGACCTCTCTCCCCCATAGTCTCCTTCCCTCCACAAACAGCCAAACCCTGTTATTTTCTCAGTGGGCATGTGGCAAAATAGAGCCTTTTAGAAGAACAATTGCCTGAAAACACTCCCTGTTTGAGTAAAGGTAGGTTGTTCCCAGTGGGGTAGGGCATGCTGCCTTAGAGGTTACAGTTGGTCAAACTTTAACTCCCAAACAAACATGAGGAACTGATTGCCGAGCCCAAAGCAGGGTTCAGTTTATAAACACTATCAAAAAGTTAACCTTGCAGATTTTGCATGGCTCTACTTGCACATTATTATCCAGTGAAAACACCTGGTAGCCACTCTATATGCTTGACTTTTCTTATAAAAATCATAAGAAATATAACTCATTCAAATAGAAAATAGAATTCTTTAAAGTCTTATAAAAAGGGCATCTGGTAACATGTCATATACACATCTTATAACAAAGTTCAGTTCTCCCCACTGAAGATCCTTGTGCCACATATTGTTATATATAGTCACTGCTAAAGTTTTACCATGGTTAAATCCTGCAATAAATTTTGGCTAGATATATTCAGCCATTTTGAAGCTACCAGTTTTAATAATTTACTGTTTAGGTTGTAAACATTATGCTTTGCAGATTATGATACCCTGAATTTTAAGAAAAATAAAATAAAAAACATAATTTAAACTGTTAGTGACTTCAGTACTGGAACTCTTATTATCGGTATTTGGAAAAGTATTTTCCTATAACAGACTTAAAATGCAAGATACATCATAGGTGCATCACATCATATCTTCTGAAACACATCAAATAGAAATTCCAGTTATCACCGATAGTTGATAATCAGTGACACTGACACATGTACATCACATTCTATTGCTTGTCTACTACTCTATTTATATAAAAATTACTGGAAAACAGCAATTTAGTTTTGTAATTTTCTAACAAACTGGAAAAGTACTCTATTGAGGCTTTATTAAAGCTTTATAGATGATTAGCACAATATACTAGATGAAATAAATATATTTCCATTGCTTTATTCAACAGTTTACCATGCTCTATTATTTAAACAATGAAATTCAATTAATAATTTGTAAGATCATTATTCTTGTTTTATTTCAAAATGTTTCCACATATTTTAGCATATCATTTTTACAGTAGCAAAATACTCTAATGTATAACATTAATAAACGGTGATAGACTTTACTATAAATATTGCATCTGTTGCCAAGTAAAGTTACATACAAAAACAGAACATTGCAAAACAGCATTTCAGTGATTCTTTTGGTAATGCAGACATGAGCCTTCTGTATCATTTTATGTATCTTTGAACTTCCTGAACCCTATGAACTAATAAAATTCTGGGTGGTCGGTTTTTTTTCACACCAACAGTTTGCTAGGTGTAAGGGATTAACACAATATTTTTTGTAGAACTGTTAGAGCACAGAAAACCATCTGAGTATGCTTGCATTTATATATGATAATTTCTTAGTAAGTAAAGGTAAGCAGAATTGTTCACAGTACAAGATACTGTTTTACATATCCAGTAAGGACTTAATCTAAACCCCATCAAAGTAAATGGAGACACTCCCATTGATGTCAATGGGCTTTTGATTCAAGGCCTGAAAGGCAGTATTTGTACAAAGCAAGAGAACCCAGAGTCACTAAAGGGAACACATGTCATGTACTACGGTTATGAATTCCAAAAAGTAATTGATTACATAAATACCAGAGTAAAAATGATATCAGTAATTAGGGCTTTTTTTAAACACTCTAAAGTTTTCATGTTTGAAATCTAGGAAAATGTTGTTAAAATCAAGGCAAATATTGGGTCTGATTTTTCTTCTGTCCCTCATCTTTATAGCCAAGCAAACTGAAATCAAATTGGTAGCAATTTACATCTATTTTACACAAGTGAAAATGAGTATACTAGGTGCAAGGCATTTGAGTGCCCATTGACTTTTATGGAGATAAATCTCACTTACACTGAGGTAATTGAGTGCATAATTTGGTCCATTCGAAGAAAAAGGAAGAAAAAAAATTAGATAACCAAGAAACAATACAATTATTAGCTACTCAAACTAAAATATTTGAGAAACAAATGTACTTGAATGCAGTGACTTTACATTGTGGGTCTGGTCATATAATCTTTATGCAGGCAAAAAACCCCACTGACACTGATAAAATTATAAGACTGAACCTTATATTTGCTCCAGGTTCCACCAGTTTTATCCGCCACCCCGATGGTCTCCATTTTTATTAAAAAAGTATAATTAAATATAGGACCAGATTAAACCACTGTCTTATACCCATCAAACTCCTTGGACATAGATCTGGGCTATGCAGTGGTGAGTCCTGTCCATTATTTCTAAAAGAAAGGTGGCGGGGGAGTACTTGACTTTGCTGTTTCTTAATTAATATTGTGGTATATTTTCAGGGAATGTAAACTAGGAATTGATGAAACCATTTAAAAAATAGGAACACCCCTTGACTCCTTATTCTGAATCTTTGTTCATTTTTAGAACCAAAGTTGAATAGAACCTATTTGAAGGCTCTGAATTGTTGGATATGTTTTCTCACTTCTGGCTTTCAGAAAAATCAGGAACGGAAATTGGTGTAATCCAATGAAACAGGCTATTAATATGGTATGTCTGGCCAGGACCACAATAAAGGTGCTAGGAAGATTGCCTCAAATTATAGTTTATAACCTCAGAGGCATGGATTGTCCAGATAAGTGTTGGCTGCTGATCTAGATTGCATCTGAACTTAAATTTTTTGAAGGTCCATCCATTACTAATATATGGCTTGATCCTGCAACATTACACTCAGGAGTAGTCCTTAGTCATGTAAGTAGCCCCATATATTTGAATCAGACTACTTGAGATGAGTAAGTGTAGGACCAGGTCTCATATTTATGTTTATGCATTATTCCTGTTTTTAAGATACTGAAAAATAACCTTAAGCATCTACAGATCAAAATTATAATTATCTTTAAAGTGTTTTTCTCTTCTTTCTTTCAAACCTTTAACACTAAAGGTTAATTATAAAGCCTTTTAAAGATTCTAACCCAGTAATGGAATAACAATGCTGATAATATATTACATTAGTGCTTTTCATCCCAAAGGGTTTCACAAATTATGGGCCAAATTTTGAAGTCTTTATGGGAGTGTTGCATGAATAAGCCCTTTAAGATTTGTCCTTATACACAACTCCACACAATAGTGAAATTATCTGGGAGGGTGAGACAAATAGGCAGTCAGTGCAGAACCACTGCAAACCAGTGGCAGGAAGACACTTTGGCAAATAACTCTGAATCAGATATATCCTATTATGCAAAGCCACTTCCAGAAGAACAAATTGAATGATGCTCAGTTTTTCTCAGGGTGGACCCAAAAAATAATCATTGATTTTAAATAAAATAATTCAGATTTGTAATACCTAAATCAGATTTTTTTATTTAAATTAAATACAGTTTTTAAATACATCTATTTAAAACTAAATTTGAAACAGACAACATATGTTTAGGCCTAAAGACATTATAATATATTAAAATCATTTAAATTAAATGAAAAAAAATTAAGTTGTACATTTTTGCAGCCAAATTTTAAAGAAAGTCAAACCACTGAACACATGGAAGTCATCCGGAACCAGAGTTTAAGTGCTAAATTAGTTTTTGACAGCAATAGCCTCTTCTGCAGGTGCAGAGAGAATATTTTCTTCATTTCAATTTATTCAACTACCTCAGTTCAATGACTAGTTCATTCAAAGTTAAAAACAAAATTGGGAGTTGCAAAAAGAAGAAAGCTTGTTTTCCTCCTCCAATCTATGAACTAGGTATGAGAGGGCAAGATCAACTAATTCTAAAATCTTGACGGACATGGTGACCAAAACCAATCAGTTCAATTCACTAACTACAGATCATACTTCCTTTGTTTAATTAATCAGTTAGATTTAAATACAAAACATGTTTTGTTAAACTTTTTTTTTATGTATTTAGCACTTTTATGGTAGTTCTATTTAATAAAAAAATTAAATGCAGTTTTTATGCATTTCTAATTGAATTTGAATTTCCATCTAAATAGAGCTTAAAACAAAATAATCAAAAGTTAAATATTAATCATCTAGTAAGTAAAAAAAGCATTATTCACCATTTTCTAACATCATAAAAATGTAAAAGTTAAGAATCGGAATAAATGTAAGTTAAGCTACATAATTGTTTAAATAACATCAAATTTACCCTTTACACGATATTTAGTTGCAAATAAACATATTTTAATGGTTTAACTAATAAGAATCAACCTTTCATTAGGAAAATATATACAAAGTACATATACAAAACATGATTTCTTTCTTGCTGATTTCAATCATGATTAAAATTGGTGATTTAAATCACTGATTCAAATCAATCCTCCCTGTTTTTTTGACACTGAGGGAGAAAGGGTGGATCTGACCCTAACTTGCTTTGAATCTGTTCCAAGTAGTGTCTGTTTTCCAACCTGATGCATGGAAACAAAGTTTTCCCCTCAGGGATACATTCTATGTGCTGATTTACAAATTAAACAATGAAGAATGACTCCAGTATATAACTGATGTTCAGAACAATGCTATTATCTCCGAATATAACTTTACTTTAGTCTAAAGAGCACAGGGTAAAATTTTCAAAAACATCTATGCGACTCAGGATCCAAAATCCCGTTTTCAGAAGTGATTTGGGCATTTAGGAGCCTAGATCACATTGTCTTTCAATGAGTTTCAGGCTCCTAAAAGCCTAAGACACTTTTGAAAATGGAATATAGACTCCTAAGTGAAGGAAGTGCTTTGTTTCCAGTATTGTTGTAGCTGTGTTAGTCCAGGATATTAGAGAGACAAGGTGGGTGAGGTATTTTGTTTTATTGGACCACTTTCTGTTGGTGAGAGAGACAAGCTTTCGAGCCATGCAAGAACTCTGTCTGGCTCAAAATCTTGTCTCTCTCACCAACAGAAGTTGGTCCAATAAAAGATATTACCTCACACACCTTGTAAGCGGTTTTGAATATTTTACCCTCTGGTCTCTCATCAAATACACAAAACTAAATACTGCAAAAGAAAGTGTCTTTGAGTCACTCCAGGATTAGGTTCTAGGTCTAAATCAAATCACTGTTTTACAGGTACAACACTTTTGTCTCATATTAGCTGCATTTTATGTTGTAATAATAATATAAGTAAAGGAGGTATTGTTTTGAGAGGCTTAAAGTCTTCTTAGGAACTGGATTATGAATGATTGAAGTCAGAAGGTTAGATTGACAAGTGAATATCTAAACTCATCATACGTCCTCCTTTTAGATACAGAAGTATCTAATGAACTAGATTGACAAAAGAATGGCAGGAAAATCCCATTTAAACATCAGTCAATGCAAAGCAATTAACTTGGTGTTAGATGGAGTGTTAGTACATTTTGTAGGACAGACCTGAACATATTGTGGGATCATGAGATCTGCTGTGTCGGTCTCAGAAAACTGAGCCTCAGTGCTAAGAAATGTTTACATTAAAAATAAAACAAGCTAACAGTGAGTTAATTTCTTTTCACACCAATTGTCATTAACTGGAGAATGGCCATATTTAAAAAACAAACAACATCCCATTACTCACCTATTCCTCAGTCATTCCAATGGGTGGGGAGGGGCTAGAAATATTCGAAAACAATAGGTCCAAGTCTGGTCTCACTCACACTGGTGTAAATCAGGCATTGCTCCACTGAAGTTGATGTAAAACTGGTGTTAGTGAGATCAGAATTAGGCCACCAGCAAATTCAACAAGATTTTGAATTAGAGATGAGCCAAATTTTGCCAAAGAAGCATTTAGTGTACCAGAACTGGAATGAAAGGAAAAACAGAAATATAATAAGGAGAGACTCTAAAAGGAGAAACAACAAAAGAATAAAATAGCTCCCAACTGTGCTATGGATTTATTCCTTCTCTGTCATGGACTCCATGCATAAATCCTAACCTATACGATTTTAGACAATTAATATGCAAAATGTTGTACAGATGGATCAACAGCAGCACATACCGGTATACAGCTGCATAGATGCTATCTCACATACAAATGTTTGACCTTGTATTTGCCAGGTATCCAGGAAACATTTTTTTTCAGGCACCTGGGAAGGGGATAATCATACGTTGTTGTTGCACAGGAAAGGGAGAGAGGATCATTGATCCTCTTCAATGCTTCTCTCTTCTGCCTCAGCCCCTGTAAGTTAGCATGACAGATGTATTATCTGGGAAGTTTTCCAGATTCATTTTTAAGAAATTAAAGCCTTCAGTGCTGGTTACACTAGAATTTTTTTTTTGAGCTGTCACTGCCATTAAGAGCACTAAGGATCCACCCTGAGCATACCCTAGATAGTGCTATATACCAGGGCTGCTAGCACATAACATGTTTTTCCCATTCCTATTACACAAAAGGATGACACCTGTAAACCTCTTCACGATGGAAATACTCTGACTAATATACAAATAGAATTATAGTGCTGCACAACAGGCTAGGCTGATGACTATAGGGCCCCATCTAGTGTCACAGTATGCTCAGAAATGCTGTATGCCCAATTCAGTGTTACTGGTGCAATTATTATTTTTTATTCGTTGTATTATGTTAAGCCTAGAGGCACCAAGAAGCATCAGGACCCCATTGTGCAAGATGCTGTAAAGACACAGTAAGAGACAGTCCCTGCCTGGAAATAGACGAGAGATAAAGAGTATTATTTGTATTGTATTGATGCCTGGCCTGGCCCTGGTCCTCATAATGCTAGGCATTGATATAACAACGAGATGATCCTGCCACAAATAACGTAGAGCTTAAGTATAAGACTATAGCCAACAAATGAATATAACAAACAGAATCACAAGGAAATAGGGTAGGGAGTATTATCTCCATTTGTCACATGGGCAATAGAAATAGAGAGAGACTAAGTGACTTTCCCAAACTCACACAGGAAGACTGTGGCAAAGCTGGGAGTTGAACTCTGATCCCCTGAGACCGAGTGCAGTCCAGTCCCTTGACCAGCTGTCCTTGGCTGGTATTAGATGCCTTTTTTTTTTCTACTTTGGGCTATTCCCAGCACTACATCATGAAATGGATTTAACTTGCCAGGAGCTTTAGAAAGCAAGGAGGTGAATGATATAGTGGCGCCTCTCACTTTGTTTATGAGAATATTCTTTCACTGACCTATATTTGCATAAAGGAGACCTGCATTTTCCCATTTCCCTGAGGCATATATCAAGACTAGTGCACTCAAGTTCCTAATCGATGACTTTCTAATAACACTGCTCTACAGCCAAAATGTTTTTGAAATAAATGTAGTTTTTGAAATGTAGTTTTTGAAATAAATAAACTTTACTAATTCTGGGTCACAGAGAATGAAAATGATGATTAAAATTGTTGATTGGCTCTAGTTTTCAAGATATGCTATTGGGTCAGTATATACGACCCTTGACTTGGGAATGGCGGAGGATAAGTGAGTTATAAAGGGAAGGGATCTCAATTTAAACCAGAAATGACTCAAATACATCTTCGACTGGATCTATGAATAAATCTATGAGTACTTGCTTTTTAGGCAAAACAATGAATGATGCAATCAGAAGCTGGTATTGCGTCATACATGATATGAATTGCATCATGTTATTCCTAGAAGTCATGGATGATGCAATCATAACAAAGCTTACATCACTCTGCTGAACAAATTACCCTATATCAGCTCTAGAAATCATACAGTGTCATGCTCTCTTATTTGTCAGTGTTTGATTTTGCAAAGGGACACATTTCTGTTTAGCCAAAGTGAGCAGAGATGCCTCGTACTTGTGTGAACAGTGCAGATAGCAGAAGCTATGTTTGTGGTGAAGTGACTTTTGCATCACAAAAGCGCTGTATAACCACTGTGGTTAAGAAAGCCTATCACCTTTATTTTGGCTGCAAAATTGGAGATCAGGACAAGAGGTGGGCCCCACACATATGCTGCAACACTTGTGCAACAAATCTTCGCCAGTGGTTGAACAGGAAAAGGAAATCTATGTCTTTTGCAGTCCAGTGATTTGGAGAGAGCCAACAGATCATACCAGCAATTGTTACTTCTGCATGGTGCCTCCAGTTGGGAAAGGTGTGTCAAAGAAGAAAAAGTGGACTGTGCATTATCCAAACATTCCATCAGCTATACGCCCAGTACCCCACGGAGAAGGACTGCTGGTTCCTGATGCACCAGGATCATTCTCACTTGAGTCGGAAGAGGATAAAACTTCTGGTCCTGAACCATCAATGTCACAGGACCCACATTTTCTCCCATCCTCCTCCTCTGAACCACACCTTATAACACAAGGTGAACTGAATGACCTTGTTAGGGATTTGGAACTACCCAAGAGTAAGGCAGAGCTGTTGCGCTCCAGAATATAGCAGTGGAATCTCCTGGCAGGTGATGTTAGGGTTTCCATGTTCCGTGACCGTCAAAAGAATCTTGTCCCATTCTTCTTCGTGGAAGGTGATCTTGTAGCCTGCAACAACATCGATGGTGTGATGGCAGCCCTCAACATCGTTCATGATCCAGATGAGTGGAGACTGTTCATTGATTCATTGAAGACGAGTCTTAAAGCTGTTTTACTGCATAATGGCAATGTTTTGCCATCAATTCCAGTTGGTCATGCAGTCCATATGAAGGAAACCTATGACAACATGAAACAACTTTTGAGGTGCATAAACTATGACCAACATCAGTGGCAGCTTTGTGGCGATTTGAAGGTTGTTGCTCTCTTGCTTGGTCTGCAGACTGGATACACAAAGTACTGCTGTTTTCTCTGCGAATGGGATAGTCGTGCAAGAGATTCCCACTACATCAAGAAAGATTGGCCACTCCGACGGTCATTGGAGCCTGGAAGGAAAAGTGTTCAGCATCCACCACTTGTTGAATCAAGGAAGATTTTGTTACCACCCTTACACATCAAGCTGGGTCTGATGAAGAACTTTGTCAAGGCCATTGACAAAACACAAGCAGCTTTCAAGTACCTCCGTGGAAAATTTCCAAGGTTAAGTGAAGCTAAGATAAAGGAAGGTGTCTTTGTTGGTCCTCAGATTCGTGAACTTCTTCGAGATGATGCATTTGACCATGCACTGCGTGGCAAGGAAAAGACGGCATGGAAAGCCTTCCAGTTAGTGGCAATAAATTTTCTCGGAAACAACAAGGCAGACAACTACAGGTTGTTGGTGGAAAACCTCCTCAAGACATACAAAAGCCTTGGTTGCAACATGTCACTAAAGATCCATTTTTTGCACTCTCATCTAGATTTTTTTCCCACCGAACTGCGGAGCAGTGAGCGACGAGCACAGCGAGCGATTTCACCAGGACATTGCAACAATAGAGAAACGCTATCAGGGCAAATGGAGCCCATCAATGCGTGCGGATTATTGCTGGACAGTGACAAGAGATGCTCCATTTAATGAATACAAGAGATAAGTCAAGAAGTGCCGATTAGACACTGAATAGGACTAAACTATGTACATAATAGTTTTTTGCCTTTTGTTTCATAATACATTTTATTTATATAACCCTTTTGCTGATTTTTAAATTGTTACATAAACAGGACAGGTGAAATATTATCATGTAAAGCAACCATAAACACATGAAAAGACCTAGGTTTACAATTTATGATTAAAACTCTACTATCTACGCAATATACATAGGCATAAAATGTAAAAACTTAAATATCTTAGAAACAGTAGCCAATCAGTTGTTTTAATTGTCATATTTGAATTCAGCACATCAAACTACATAATAAATAGCACATTTTATCTCTGAAGCAGACGACTTCTCAAAAATTGTAGACCAGTGTAATAATACATTTTTTTTACCTTCTTTGTGGTGATATGTCTGTGTGACTGTAGTATGAGATGTTGGAGGGTGGGGGGGAAGAGTAAAAGAGGGATTTTGTTTAAGTATACTTGTGCTTGTGAAACATGCCAGATTAAGTCTTGAAAACTGATAATGGTCCCCAAGGGCTTGTTAGCCAGAGCACTGCATATGATAGTAGATGGTTCTTTAATCTAGCAGAAAAATGCATACCAAGATCCAGTGGTTGGAAGATGATGGCACACAAATTCAGGCTAGAAAATTAGGTGCAAATTTTTAACAGTGAAGATAATTAACCATGGAACAATTTTCCTAGAGGTATGGTGGATTTTCCATCGCTTAGATTCTTTAAATCAAGACTGGTTATCTTGATGTTACAGGTTTCATGCAGAAATTACTGCAGAGATTCTCAGATGTGTTTTGTAGGAGGTCAGAATAGCTGATCATAGTGGTCTCTTCTGGCATTAAAATCTGCTAATCTTTGCCCACTGCCTTCAGATGGTCCATCTTTGAGGCTAGCCTGACCTCAGCCAGCAGCTGGAGGTGGTACTTAGGATATTTTTGAAAGGGATCTTTGAAAGGTATTATTCTTTTTAATTCACAGTCTCCAACAGAAAATCTATTAATTATTCTGCATTGGGTGTTTCCATGAGGTTTTTTTGTTGCCCTTGTGGCTCTGCAAAACCATGTCATAGATTAAGGATGCTTAGGTAGGCTTATATGAACTTTCTAAACTTGTGTTTAACTCTATTTCCCAGCAGTGCACACTTCGCTCTAGTCTCCTATTCTTACAAAAAAGTCCCCCCCAAATCCCAGAAAACTTCCATTCAGCACACTTCAGCATCTTCCTTATGTTATTTTCTGAAGATAGAAGCAGGATGCTCAATAGCCTGCTACTCACCCCCATGTATTTAGATAAGTGTGTTTTAGGCTCCTTGGATTGGAAGAGGGCGTGGCCAATACTCCACAAAAAATGTTACCCCATCTTCAAGCAAAACCAAAAATGCCAAGCCCTTGAAAGAAAGAAGAAAAAAGTTTGGTTTAGTCTGGATTTGGATTGTGGGTAAACATGCAGGGAGGATTATGTGGGGTCTTTCTTTTTTTTTTTTTTTTTTGGTCTGAATCTGATTTAGTTCTTGATCCATGTATTTTGCACCAAGACCTTACTTCTGAATCTTTTAGTCAGTTACAGTAGAAGCTAAAACAACAGCACTAGCACTAGTGTAGTGGAGGGCAAACAGAATTTGCCGAGCTATCATTTAGGGAATATAGTGTTTAGTTTACCCACTTCTTTTTTAAATCACTATACCAGTAAGTACTAACCTCTCCATATCTGTTTCACTTCTTTGATACTATGGTTGCCAACTCTACCAGTTCAGTGTATCTGCTTCCCAACTGACATACATATTCAATTTGGGCTATATTATGTGTAATACCACTTAGAGTTTGTCTGGCACCTTCCCATTATTTTCAATAAGGCATATGACATTTGGATTATTGTTTGCTGCACTGTGCTGTATTTTTTTAAATTGCTAACCAACTCTCAAGAGTCCAGTGGTCCAGAGTCAGACTGCTGGAAGACTACTGTATTTCATAAACACAAAATAGAAGCCATCAAATGCATGGTTGTCTGAGATTCATTTTAACTAAAAATCAAAACATTTAGCTGTCTATTGCGTTGCACTGCCTATTATGTTTAGAATACTTCATTCTTCTGTTTCCTATTCCATATATTATTATACTACTTTATTACAGATAAATTTGAGCGAGATGGAGAAGATGGGATAGACATATAGAATGGCAAGTAGACCAATTTCAGCTTGTGTTCTAATTACTGCTTTGTAAGTTTAAGCAGAGAGACTGGCATCTTATTTATTGTTGTTTTTTTTTAAAACACACACAGCCATTGCTGTAATGACACTGGGAAAATATGTCTGTTTATTGTAGACCAAATAGTTTTCTTCAAACATTCTAAACGCATGCAAAAGTTCATGATGCATAATGATTTGAGAGTTTCTGTAGGTAGGTGTTCTGTATTTCAGAGGATCCATATGTGTCACAAACAGTGAAAAATCAGGAACACTCACTGATTATATGATTTTTTTTTTTTGGCAGGCATTTTCTGTTGCTCTGGCAGAATTGTAGTGATGCATTAGTCATTTGCATAGAAAAGATCCTGGTCCATGACAGTCTTTTATTTGTAGTGCCATCTGCAATATTTTTGTGAGTAAATTCTAAGAGAAAAAATGTATGCAGTTCATGGATACTTTTTGATTTGGAAATAGTCCTAGTCCTTTTCAACCAGTGTTTGAAAAAAAAAATTCTCATTTTGGAACTGTACAAAAAACTAAAGCTTAAGAATTAATTAATAAGAGGGACAGGCAAAGATCCAGTCAACCCATAAAACTCACAAAAAGGACTCCAGCTCTTTTCACAGATAACTAGGTTATTAGATTTTAAAAATAATACTCTGAGTATTTCCAAAATGGCTATTTTGCCTGGAGCTCTTTGTATATGTTTTCATATATGAAGACTAGACATGAAGGGAGTATAGCTCTTCTTCCCTTTCTTCCTCTATCAACACCTCTTATTTGGAGGATCGAGCATCAAGTGTTACAGGGAGATGCTACTACTCCATCAGAAAATGTTTGCATAAAGTTATACGTCTTACAGATGGCAACATTCATGCTTATTTTGACTACTGGCAGAAGCAAGTTCCCTACCCAAGTACTCTGATCTGAGAATACTCCTCCCCCTACTAGGTGCATCGTAGGCCCAGTCAGCTGAAGTGTCCCTTATTGATCTTACCATGCTGGAGCACACATAAAGAGATGGTCATTGACTTAAGTAGGCACTACTTTGTTTAGGGCTTTGTAGATAAAGATCAGGACCTTGTACTGAACCTAAAACTAGACTGACAACCAGTTTCAGGGACTGATTTTCATAAATGCACACAATGCATCAGCTGAAAACCAGGTCCATACAAACCCATGTTATAGAATGTCTTGCCTGAGCATAAACAATATAGTAGCTGTTGCCAGATGTAACCTTGAAGATTCCATGAAGAATTAGCTATATGAATGAAGAACATGGGGTGAAATCCCAGCTCCAGCAAAGTCTGGAAGAGCTCCCAGTGATGTCAATGGAGTGAGGATTTCACCCTTGGTTAGTGAATACAACCAAAGCAACCTATGTCTTCTGAGAAATCTTACTTTTTGAGAGTTCTGGAGTCAGAGACAAAGGAATACTAAAAGTTTACAGTCTTCACTCAGATTCAATTACTACAGCCTAGATAAGGGCTAAAGGTTCTCAGATATGGAGACCAACATGCTATCAGCTGAAATAATCAGCTTTGTTCTATTGCAAATAATTAGCTGATGAAATAATCACTCTCTTAAGATGATACATTTTCCACTGAAAATCACATTGATGGGTTTCCTCGAGGAGATTCACCAAGATATTCCAAAATCTCACCCATTCTCCCTTTGGCAAAGAAACTTGTTCAGGCCTTTCAGCAATATCATCTTAGGAAACAGAGATGACATTGTGACATTACCAAAAGCCATGTTTTTTGTGATGCAAAATGAAACAGTGCTATAAATGACACTTCACAATGAGACAATGCTGCAGATAATGTGTAGGTAGGACAACAACACTTCTTACTATTGAGACTATTCATAGAAGGTAGAAGAACTGACCAGGGTAACTCAAGTTGAAAATATAATACTGTGTTGCTAGCAATTTTATATACATTGTAACTGAGAATGAGTCCATTAGAAATGAAGTTCAAATTGTTAAATCATATTACAGCTATTTTTTTTGTTTAATGCCAATAATCATTTACATCTTGTGTTATGTTGTGGAGTGTGTTTCAGTCTACTGCTTGATTCACTTCAGTATATTGTATGGTAGTTCTTGTATGTTACTGGATGATGATTAAATGTCCTTAAAATCAGAACTACAGCTGGTCGGGAATTATTTGACAAAACTTTTTTTGTTGGACAATGTCGATTTGTCAAAACTGAAACTTTTTGTCGGAAATGGTGGATTTCAACAACTTTCTTCTGAATTTTTTTTAAAAAAAGTTTCAAAATCATTGAAATGTTTCATTTTGACATTTTCTAAACAAAAAGAAAAATCCATCTTTTGGTTTGAAATAACAAAACAAAAAAAGGTTGTGTTTCCAAATTTAAGCTTATTTATAGTAAAAAAAATAAAATGTTTCAAAATGAAATATTTTGATTGACCCAATCTGAAATTTGTTTGAATTTTCAAATTGTGAAAATTTGAGATTTTGACTTTTTGTCCCTATTTGGAACAAGAAAAACTTTTTAAATTTCAAAAATTCCTACGGGATGAGAATTTTTTCCTGCCTAGTTCTAATCAGAATTCATTTGAAGATTAATACAAAATTTGAATTAATTTTCTAGAGTTTGTAGAAATTTCAAGAGACATTTATGAAGTCTGGACAAATTCATTGAATGTTTATAAATTTTTGGCACATCTGAGATGATTTTCCAACACTAAGCAATTATAAAAAATTACAATTCCCACTTCGAACAGGAAATCTAAAGACTTCTGAGATAGTGTTGTCTAGTGAGCAGAGAAGGGGACTGGGAGCCATGATTTCATGACTCCATTTGTGCCACTGATTTGCTTTTTTGATGTTGTGCAAATCACTTTCACTGTTTAACCATCTGCAATATGAATATAATTATGTGCCTAAAATGGCATTATGAGGCTTAATTAATTAAAATGTATAAAGCATTCTGAGATCATAAGATGAAGGTCATGATATAAATATGTTAGTATATAGAAATGTAATGGAATTTGTCTGGTTTAATCCTGTGGAATCATACTATATGGTATATAATTCCATCAGATTCTTCTCTTCATTTGGTGTGCTACTTCAAGATATTAAGGTAGCAAGGAATCAGCAGGCAGGGATCTAGCTGGAGATAGTCCATTAATAGAAAATAACAGATTAAAATATAATACAGTACCACTAGGAAGTCTTTAAGTGGTACACATTTTTTTAGTTATGTACCTTGTGAATCACTTTTTAAAATGAATATATATTAAATAATACTGAAATACAGATGTATTCTTTGTTTCTAATAACTTTTTGTGATTTCTTATTGAATAGATATGATGCTGTAAATTTTAACTTGTATGACATATGTCTTTCCAATGGTTATTGTAACACTAGTATTACTGCACAGGCACTTGATCAATGCCTACAAACATGAATCAAAATAGAACCATATCGGGCAGTATATAGCTTTGAAACATTCTACTAATGATAATGAAAACTAGCTTATAAAAATTCAAACAGCATTTTATGAAACTATTATAAAGCTAGGAGCTTGGGAATTAGACAGAGTACCCACACAGTAGGAGAGTACAAATGAACACCTACGCAGATGGCTGCTATGAGAACTGAACAACCACCATACTATATAATAGAAAGAAGCAAAATGAAGTGCCGATTGTAAGTGGTGCTTAACTTTATTAAGCCAAGAGAACACTATTACTGAAAGTCTGTATCTGACAAAGGGAAATTACTTTGTTGTAATCATGTTCATGAGCTGTCTTGTGTAGTCAAAGGCCTGCCATTCATTTAAATTAAACTGTAGCCTTTAAAATGTTAATTAGATGTTACAGCCAGATGCAATATTGAAGAACCTTTAATTTATAAGTTTCAACCATTTTTTCTTGAAACATTCTCACATGTTTGTAACAGAACAACAGGCATGGATTTGTGACAACATCAAAAGACTAGCCTGCCATACATACTCCTTTTGTTGTCTTTGATTGCGTTGCTATATATATTAGTGAGTATGCACAGTAAATACCTCCTTGAAGGATATACTTCTAAGGCCTATATTAGAAAAGAGAACGTGACTGTATATTAGTTGTGGTTTTTAAAAATTAATTTTATAAGACATAGTTCTTCCTCAAACCAAGCTGTTAGTAAAAATTAAGTAATGGATGCAATCTACTTTAGCAGCTTTCTGTCACTATGCCTTTAACTGTACAAAATGCTTAAACTATTCCTAATTTACATGGACAAATTAGTTCAATAGGACCAACTGTAGTATAATGACACCAACTGTTTATAAAAACAAAACTATTAAGTTGACAAAAGCATGCTCAAACAGCAATATGGATACTAGTGCAGAGTACAAATTGAATCCTTTCACCCACCCAAGAATATAAATCAGACTATGCCTTTCAAAAGAAACTGGTTATAATTTTTTTTTCTCCAAAGACAATCTATGTAAATCTCAGAAGCTGTGGGTGGGGCAGGCGGGGGGCCCTGATTGGATGAGGGTCCACATTTATTATACACTTTGCTCAGCCTTAGAAAGTTGTCTTGAAATTTTACCACAAATTCTGCTAATCCTGGGCCCTGATTTTAGAGGTGCTGAGCACCTGAAATTTCCATTTACTTTAATTGGAGTATGGGTGATCAATATCTCTGAAAATCACACCCTCAACTTTACTATGATGACAATAATGGGGCAGGGGAGAAGATATTTTGACTTTCCTGAGGGAAATGAGGGAAATGAATTTTGCAAGGCTGGCGTCACATTAATTAGAAATTTGAACTTATAACTGTTTTTATACTTGATGGTTTACAAACTTCTGGAGTGAACCTCAAAGGCCCAGGGACTTATCTGTTGTTATCTATCTGATCCTTATTATTCTCTCAAAAATATAGCAAGGTGTAACTTAGTATACGTGCCAAAAATAGTGATATGGGCCCAGATTTTTAATAGTATTTAGGCATTGCTGATTTCTGCATTGCAAAGCCTAACTGATTTAGGAGCTTAAATCTCATTTTTCAAAAATGAACCTAAAACTCATTGACAGTTGATGGGATTTAAGCTCTTAAATCTGTTAGGCGTTGCAACGCTGAATGAAGCAATGCCTAAATACCTTTAAAAATCTGGATCATAGTGAAATTAAACCTCGTTAGCATACAGACCTTTTTGTTTCTGTTTTTCTTCATAATTACATCATTAGTTTAGCTGATTTTCGGCTGATAAATATGCCAGCTATGTCTGCCACAATGCACCTCCCATGCTACTAGAGGTACTATATTAGGTACCTCAGAAGAAAACTGGAGCACTGGTGCTGAAGTGGAGAACCAGCGGTAAAGTCCTTAGGTACTAGACCAAAGGCCATTGAAGTCAATGGACTTTGGATCAGGCCCTAAGAGCATCTCAGAATGAAATGTGGTGATTTATCATGACTGACCATAACCCAAGTCTATGTATTGTCCAGTTAAAACTGAATTTATTACTACAGGGTTCAGTTTAGAGAGAGGTTTAAATTGCAAAGTTCAGATCCAGAACTTATTCCTCAGAAGCTTAGAAATGTTGAGCACTGGGGTTATGGCTTGGCCAATAGAATAAATAAAATGGATACAATTTTCAAAAGCACACAGTGTTTGCTTATCTTTGCTCCCACTGACCTCCAGTGTTGAGCACTTTTGAAAAAAAGCATACTTCAGCATTGTAAAATTATCATGAGAATTTCCCAGGGTTAGGGGTCAGTTGTGAACTTTGGCTTCAAATCCAATCTGCATTTCCCCAACATATAGTTCTGTACATGGGGGGGTGGAGGTTGGTTATGACACATCTCCGCTTCTGTCATCACTTATTTCAAGGGACTATTTGAGGACTAAGGTACTATCTGACAGAGTTGGGCCTAAAGTGCTTACATATAATTTGGTACCTTGTGGCATCATTGGAAGGAGGCTTTATTTAGTAAAAAAATGGGAAGGAGATTGACCTATGCTGTGGAATTAGAAGTTTATTGTTCCTTTATATTTGCACATCATTTGTATGGGTCACAAGGCAGAAGTCATATGATATTTCTTCTCTGTGTCTGATTGTTTGGGCTTACCCATTTAAGTAAAATAATAAACCCCTCTCAGTAGAAGCCATTTTCACTTATATTTTAGTCAAGCTCTCTGATCCAGCTCAAAAAATTGGAAAGAGAAATTTCCTCCAAATTCCTATGACAGTTTGATTCTGGCAGCCAGCTGCTTAGTAAATACATTATACCTTGCTCTAATCTCCAGTCTTGGTCTCTATCTGACTATTATTTTATATTTAGGCTCACATAATTATATCCCAGATTTGTAAGGGGAAAAACAATCTCTGATGTAAGCATTCTCTTTACATTTGAAGTTAGACTTTGTGTGTATTCCAAGCAGTTTCCAATTCACCCAAATTTTTGAGAACTACCATGATTATTTTTATATTTTGGGTCAGATAACAATTCTAGCACATGTTTAGAAGAGCAAATTTGTTACCCTGAGATCATAGTTTTGTTGTTGTGTCAGAATTCTGACCTAGTCCCATATCTGGATCTTGCAAATCTGTGTGGACATCTGAAACCTTTCAAACTTTTGAAGCAAAATCTAGGTAAAATATTTTTGTCAAAAATGTTCACAGGAACAAAAAACACCCTTCCTTACTCTCTTTCAGGTGGTTTGAATAGCAGCATTGCTTGTGGGGAACAGTGTTTTGGTGTGTCTTACATCTGAGAGATGGGTACAAGAGAAGAAGACTCAATGAGCCCTCCCCTCCTCAAACACACCGATGCAAGGACTAAGCACAATCTGCCCTTTAATGGGTAATAAAGTAACTCATCTAATCTATTTCAGGCATTTGTAGGGTGCCCATCACCATAGTATGTAGGTGGTTTGCAGTCTTCCATGTCACTGACAACAACACTGTTGTGGTTCTTTTCCTTTGAAGCAGCTACAACTGACAGTTCCGATTTGTGTGATGTTGTATACAGTTACAAGCAGTATTAGTCTGCTGCACTAAGTTTAGTTCATGCATTTCAGGCAAATGTAATTATAGCACAAACTCCAATTTATTGTCACCCCCCTCTACACCTCATGGTGATGATTCCATAAAAACAGTGCAGATTTGTTCTTCAAACATTTGGGTGACTCTTGAATCTTATTATGCATAGTGTTTTTATTGTAAGTCTTATCTGTGAAAAGAAGACAAGAAGGGTATAAAACAATATTTCTATTGCTGTTCTCATCTGAAAAAAACGGAGACATTCAGAAATGTATTTTTGCTTCCTTTTTTTAGCTCATGATTTTGTAAGATGATAAAATATTATGTCAGTCGAAAGAAAACTAATTACTTGCTTAGTTGGAAACTCTTCTCCCAATAAATGCTGTTGTTGGTACATTTTGCCACAATGAGTCAAGTATGTTTTTCTTCATTTATTTATATAATATATATATGATCTTTCATCCTCTGCCCCCCGCCCCACCATGAAAGATCTTTCTTTGTAAACATTTATTTGGAGAACATAGAATTCAGCAATATTTCCAATACATGTTAGTTCTTGAATGCTGTCACTTCTATATAAAGCGAATATTAGCCTTTTAAAGGAGTCATATTTCAAGGATCAGGTGGGAAAGACAGAAGTGTTGGATGCACCTCACTGCACTGCTGTTCATCCTCAACACTTTGCACAATGTGAGAATGTTTAATAATTCCAACCCAGCCTACAGATAAGAATCTCTGGTGTCACATCACAACTGACAGTGCTGGTGTGAGATTTGCAGTAAAACAATATTCCAGCTGTAGCTTTCATTTACAGAAATAAAACAGCAGAATGGAAAGGGGATGGGTTGGGGAGATAAACATTTTAGTCTTTTAGTAACATTTATACAAATTATGATGGAGCTACTAAAAAGTGAATGTTAAAAAGTATGAAAGATTGTAGAGCTCATGTTGTATTTATCTAGATATTTTTTAAAAATTACCCAGTTAATGCTTAGCTTCCAAAGACATCCAATACAGGCATATCACCAAACATAAATAAGCTTTTTTTCCCAAATAAAGTGTATGGCAACTGTGGGACAGGCGGCCCTATTTTTCTCCCATTAATCACTAGAAACTTCACACGCAGAGAAAGTCTCAAGGGACATTTCTGGCTGGGAAAAAGATCCTCCCTCCTCAGTTCTAATCAGTCCATCCCATCTGTAATGGCTTTAGAAAATTGTTAATGACATAAAGTGACAGTCGAAGGGCTTTTTGGGCTGTCAGTATAGAGTTTCTATGAGCTCTCTAACAAACTACTACATACTGGCCTCAAAGCTTCTGGAAAATGATCTGGATTATGGAAGAATAAATTTGATATGTTAGCAATCACAACCACGGACTGAAAAGAAAGGCTTCCTTAATGCCATTCTTTCAGGCTGTAATGGGAAATACTAAGATAAATCTGCCTTTGAGACAAACCACATAAGAGTGCTGCTAACACTCAGAATATAGGTCTGCATTATAGAATGTGTAAAATATACAAGCATCTGAATAAGAAGTTAAGAATAGGCACTTAAACAAGTCTTGTGAGTCTACAGTGCATTCTGAATGCAGCTGTAAGTCTAAAACCTACTTGTACATTAAGAGTCAGTGTAATAGCATTAAATTAAGTACTTGAATTTATGTATTTTAATGTGTATGTATACTATTCAAATATAAACATGCCTCCAAACTCTGCAGTCTTTACTCAGGTAAAACTCTCTCATTGCTTTTTGGATAAGGACTGCTAGATTTGGCCCCATGAAGAGGGGAGGGGGGAAAGGAAAGGAAAGGATTGATTACTTTTCATAATAAAACTGAAAAAATTTGCTCCTCAGATTGTAAAACGTATTTACTTCAATTATTTCATAGCTGAGACAGGAGGATAATGCATAGTGAAAGTTAGAACTGCTGCAATTTAAAACATAATTCAAAACAGCACTAAAAGATCAAAAGGCACGATACCACTTCTGGTATTACATAAAGCTATGGGGCCAGATTCTGATCTCACTTACAGAGGAAAATCCATTGATTTTCCTGGATTTACACAGATTTACACCATTGCAAGTGAGATCAGAATCTGGCCAATTGTGTCTGCCTTGATAAATACATGCATATCTGTGAATTTGAATCAGTTTGAAATAGGTGGATAATAGGTATGTAAATGGAAATTTGCCAGATTTTTTAAAGGCTAATTTTATTCTTCTACAGCAAAACATTTTTTTCATGTTATTTTTCAATTTCCAGAAAATTCATTTCATTAGAGTGTCACAGACATTGACAATGTAAAGACTGAAATACTCACGTCTAAGTTGTTCTGGGGTAAGTTGCTCTGGAGAAATACTACACTCTGATGTGTCTGAGAGCCAAAATATTTGGTTTAAACAATTACCTGGCAGTGTCCTGAGAAAGGACATAGGTAATTGCCCCCCCCCCCCCTTTTTTTTTTCAGCTTGACAGAAATGTTGTGTCGTGTTTGGGCATTCTCTTCCATAGATAGTGATAATGGGTCACACAATGTTGCATCAGATGTAAATGTGCCATGAGGTGACATGGCCCAAACCATGACATGGCACTTGACAGTACAATACAGTTACTGGAAATCAAGAAGAGAGGTGTTAATGGGAATGGTAGATTACTCCCATAAATCTTGGTTAAGAAATATCTCCTTCATGTGATGGTAGTCATAGAGGATTAAACTGGGCCATTCAGACACTGCCTTGAACAAAGGCAGTGCTGCTCTACAACAGCCCAGCAAAGGTCAAAGAAAATGGCCCAGATTCCCTGGGGGTATAACACAAAACTGCCCTAAAGCTGAAATATTCAGCCACAGGAGATCTACCTAGTGTGAGACAATCTTCTAGTAGTGTGACACCACCAGAGCCTTCCGCCAGCACAGAAGGCCAAATTGGGGGATAAGAGGTATCACCAACCTCTGCAGTCCATGCTGTAGTGGCTGGTTGGTGCTGTTGGCAACTATCACAACTTAGAATTCCTCTCTGGCTGCTCTAGGTTGTGCCAGGGGAGGGGACCTGCCTAGCACAGACTGAGGATCCCCGAATGCAAGATGAGTTAAATGTTCTTCAGATGCAGCTCAGTATCTGGACCTGCGTTGATTCTTCAATTATTGCTATGGACAGGTAATGATTTCATAATTGTACAGACTTCATGATCATCAGCAAAAAAACCTCTCAGAACTTTCTTATCTAAAATGAAAGGCCACCTATCACTTGAACTACAGGAGATTCTTCATGAGGTGAAACAAATACTAGGGCTTATTTTCTTTGTAAGGGTTCTACTAGAGAGGAATATAATCAGTAACCCCTGAGCAGCTGTGACATTCATCCAGCCACATACATATACACTTCATTAAATTACAGTATTCTATAAATGATTATTCTCAGGGATCTAAAGGCATTAGTGTGAACTGTTCCTGTCCCAAATGTGTACGGATGGTAAAGGGGTTTTCACCTTCTTACATCATCACTCAATATATTAGACTGGTTTGAACAGAATTTTGCAACTTCCGCTCATATTTTATAAAAATTGGTGCTTTTGCTCCACTTTTCTATCCACCTTTACCACAGACACCCACTGTCAAAAGCAGCAATCATTGTTTAGGGATATGTACATTAAGAATGGAAACATTGCTTTGCTTGAATACCCAGATTGTTTCCCACACTTCCATGGCTGTGGGAAAGGCCCAAATCAAAGCTGAATTATTGTGTTTCTGATCTGCAGGGTGGGAGGCAGTCCTAATGACCTCCACTGAACTCTTCCTTGCCCAAGCTCAGAACCAGTACTCCATCCTCAGCTTTCCTGACTTGTCAGCCATCTTCAGCATGGTGGACCATGCTCTTCTTGAAATATTGCTCTCCCTCAGCTTCTGTTCTCTTCTGGTTTGCCTCCAACCTTTCTAATCACTCCTTTGGCGAGTGTTTTCAGAGGATCCTTTCCATCCTCTCTTTCTCTGGCGGTTCCGCAGGGCTCTGTCCTTGGTCACCTTCTCTTCTCCTTTTACATCTTAACTCTGAGTAATCTCATATGCAAACACAAAGTCAACCACCAGCTCTATGGGGACAACTCAGATTTACCTTGCTACTCCAGATCTCTCTAATCTAAAATCTTGGCCTGTCTGTCTGACATCTCCTCGTGGATGTCTAGCCATCCGCTCAAGCTCGATGTGGCTAAAACAGAGCTCCTAACGTTCCCCTCCGAACCACTCCCCACTCCCTTTCTTGATCATAGTGGATGATACCACCACCCTGCCTGCCACTCAGGCCCATAATCAATTCAGGCCTCTGTCTAGGTCCTGTCTTAATCTTGCAGATTCTCATTGCATATAATCTCTAAGAATATTTTTATCCAGCCACACAGCTAAAACACTTGTCCAGGATCTCATTTCTCACTCGATTTGTGCAACATCTTTGTCTCTGGCCTCAAGAAATGCAATCTTGTCACTCTCAGATCTATTCATAATGCTGATGTAATGATCATTCTCCAAGTCCGTCACTTCAGCCATGTCACCCCTCTCTTTGCATCCTTCCATTGGTTCCCCCTTCTCTATCGCATCAAATATCAGCTGCTTCACTTCATTTTTGAGGCCTTTTGCAGCCTATTCCCCACCATACCGCATCTTTCATTTGCCATTGAAATATTGACTCCTGCCTCCAATCAGCCCCCTATACCACCTTTCATTGCCCACTTGTTGAATATTCAAACAAGAATCTTCATGCTTTCTCCTATGCTGCCCCTTCCGGCTGGGAGATGCTCCCTGTAAACATCTGCAAAGTTACCTCATAATCCTCCTTCAAATCCCTCCTTAAAACTTCTTTGCCATGATGCTACAAAAAATTTAACAATAGTTAGGCTGCTGGTGTGCTGAGACTAAAGCCTATCTAGCTGACTAATCTTGTCTCATTGTTTTCTTGTACTTGCCCATCTGCCTTTATCCATCTGTTTCTCTAGCCTTATAGATTGTAAGCTCTTTGTGACAGGGATCATCTTTTTGTTCTGTTTGTACAGCACCTAGCACAATGGGGACCTGGTCCATGATTAGGGCCTCTAGGTGCTATGATAATACAAATACTAGATGATAACAACATATAGGGGAATTCTGGAACTTCTTTCATGTTGTATAGTTTGGCTCATGAGGTTTCAATGGGAAGAAGAGTCTGCAGTGGGGGTTCTTGGCAAGCTGATGGGGAACGGCAGGGACAGGACCAATGGTCTTGTGATCTATGCATACCCATTGATCACAAGTTATATGCAAAGGTGAGGGTGTGCGGGTCAGTGGGCTATGGTCACTACTGCAATCCTTAAACTCTTAATAGCTATAGCCTGGCTACACAAGTACTCCACATCTGCCCAAAAGAGTAAAAGTAATCTTCTAATTCCCCATTCAAAGCCCTTTCACTGAGGCCTGGTCGATACTAGAAATTTAGGTCAGTTTAACTACATCAGTCAGAGGTGTGGTGGTGTTAAACTGACCCAAGTCCCTGTGTTGTAGACAGTGCTAGGCTGATGGAAGATTTCTTCCATATACCTACCTACTGTCTTTCAGGAAGGTGGATTACCTATGCTGGGATGTACAGTGTCTACATTGAAGTACTATTGTGGCTTAGCTGAAGCAGTGCAGCTGTGCTGCTGTACCATTTTAAGTATAGACAAGCCCTGACACACTGGATTGAGCTCCAGCATTGCACACTTAGGGCTTGTCATCTCTAGGGGAAAAGGTATGTTTTTATGTGTGTCTAGTATATTAATCAACCTGTATTAGCTAATATGTGTTATTTTAATAAGTGTAAAAATACCAGTGTAGATGAGGCAAGATGTAGTTTTAACATGCTGAGTGGTCCAGGTAAACTCTGGTCTCCCATTAGGGATTACCTTTACGAGTTTACACCTTGTAAAACTATACTTGCCTTATCTATATTAGGGTTTTAACCCATATTAAAATACACGTTAGCTAACACACGTTACAAATCACATCGTTTTTCCTAGATTAGACATGATTTATATCAGGAAAGTAAAAATGAATATGATGCCACAACATACAATGACAAAAAAAGGCCACAGATTTCTAAACATTGCTTGCAAATAGCATGATGTTGGCTTGCATGTCAGGACCTCTGCATCATCAAAGAAGGTACATCTTTTAAAAAAAAGCAAATCAAAGAAACCCCAAGTAAAGAGTGCTGTACCAAATGATTGCTTGAACATATTTCTAAATTGATTTTGTACTTGGAGCAGGGAATGCCATCAATTCACTTCTCTCGTGGTATGTCTCATTGCTATTTTACTTAATTATATTCCATTGCTAACAGTTAATGCATTAGTCACTATCCACAGTTTATATTTTAATATCCAAGGCTTTTTTGCATGATGTTTTAGGTAGACTATTATCATCAGAGCAAATATACTTTTCTGTGTGTGAGGGTATGGTTTAGCAAAGGCCATTCTGGAATACTAGCCTATTGCATTCTGAGAGGTGTTTTTGGTGAATGAACTGGTTCAGAAAATGTAAGTGCTTGCTTGAATTTTTAACCATTATTTGACCTCAACCCTATTTTATGTTGGCTTCATATAAAGATCTCTGCTCATCCTCATCTGCTTCTTCTCTCTTCCCAGTTCTCAACAAGGTCATCACTTAGTCTGTGACCATCCAATAGGTTGTTGGCCCTACCTTCCTGTTACATGAACTTCAAAAAGACCTTCAGCTTCGCCTATCAGAATTAATTTCAGGTAGCCCTCCGATAAATTCACAACTTCTCTTGGTAAGACTGCCCTTTGTATAACTCTCCAATGGCCTTTCTTCTATGTAATCCTTCAAGGAGTTCAGATTTTTGCCTTCTTCATGTGACCTTTCAAGAAGGCTGTAGCTTTCTTTCCTTCCACATGACCATCTATCAGTCTCATAAACTCCCTTAACATTATGTACTCTTTCAATAAACCCACAGTGCTCTCCTTCTCAATGACATCTTTGATTTCCTCCTTCACCACTATGCTTTACAGAGCACATAATATCAATCAGGCTCCTACTGTGGGACCTAAAAGTCCTGGAAGCCTCTCTACTAATTATCCCACCTAGTACTTGTTCATTTTTTTAAATGATGCACAAATGCAGAGTCCAAATTAGCAACCTAGGAACTGTTTGAGAATCAAGTCCATAATCTGTATAACCTAGAAACAATACAAAGGCGGGGAATGAAGTAGCAGCATGTGGGCTAGAAATAGAAGACAGGAGTTCTCTTAAATACGTGCTAAAATAGAAAAGAAAAAGCTACCAGGCACATTGAAAATATTAGGCTTTCTTCATTAATGATCAGTGGAGGAAACTAATCTACAACTTTTCCCTAACATGCCATTTCTGAAACTTCATATTCCTCTCCCCCATCAAGAATCCATCAGTCAGCAAGACTGGGAAGTGAGAGCCCCAGAGAATCAGGACTGAACCAAAGTAGTGAGACATAACAAATAAGGAGTTATAATATTCTCAATAAATTATAGTTCTTAGGGTAGAATAGGGATTATTTAAGAAAAATGTTAATATTTTATTTGCGTTGCATTCTCTCTCTCCCTTCAATGATCCCACCATGTCTGCAAGAAAACCTGCCAACAAGAAGACAGCTGCTCCCATTTCTAAAAGCTCATGTAAGTATAAAATTAAGGAAAAAAATATCATTTTAACAATTATTTTAATCATACATTTTGCTTATTATTCACTTATTTATCTCTACCATAGAAGGTGAACTGATCAACACGCCTGGAGGCAAGACATCCTGCCAGCAATCCGACCAAAACATAACTAAACTAGTGAGCCATAATGAGAATTGTACCACAGAATGTTCTCTGGTTACTGCCACCTGTACTCCACTGAAACTGCTGTCATTGAAGTCCCAAATGACTTTTTCCTGGCCAAATGCCAGGACCTCTACTCCATTTTCAACCTCAGTCTCAGTCTTAAAATCTTCTCTGACATTGGCTCTTGAGACTTCATCCTGTCATGGGTCTCCTATGTCTCTGATTGTTCTTTCAGAGTGCTTCCCTGTAAAGGAGCACTCACCTCTTGAGTGCCTCCTTGTGGCAGGGTGCGGTACTTCTGGCCTTTTCTGGTCCCTGCAGGCTGACCGTGAGGAGACTTCAGTAACCCGGCCCTCCATCCGAGTCACAAAGTCCAAATGAACCCCTTCCAGGGTATTAAAGAACCCAATAAACTAACAGTCTATTTGTCCTCACTAGGGTCTTCAGCACTGGCTCTAGGTGCTTTAAATTCAGCTCTTTTATGGACTCCCAAATAAACCCTGTCAGAATTCAAACCTCCAGCATGTTATCCTCCTAAATTCCTCCTCAAAACCTACTGTAATCAACTGTACATTTTGCTTATTATTAGCCTATATCTATCATAGAAGGTCAACTAGTCAGCAAGCCTGGAGGCAAAACACTCAGCTAGCAATCCAACCAAGACATAACTAAACTAGTGAGCCATAACATTAAAACCATGTCCATATGGCATTGGATAGGCATGTGGTGAGCTGAGGCCTCAATTTCAGTAAATTTTGTTACCAAGTCCTCCCACCTTCTGCTATCCTCTGATTTTTCTTGTCAACTTATTTTGTCCTGTCTGAAACCTAGACTGTAAATTATCAGGGGAAGGGAATATCTTACAATTTACCGTTACAGCACCTACAAATACAACTATAACACAAATAATAAAAGAAATCGAAACAAGTTAGCTAGCTTCAATTTCTAGTTTTAGAATGCAGCTAACACCTTTTATTCCATATTGCTAGAAAGGTACTGAAGCTACTAGGCCAGATCCTTAGTCTGCTAAGGTTCCTTGATTCTACCAAAGTAACACATGAGAACCTAAAACCTTATGGGCAGCTGAGAATTCCCAGCTTTGTCACACACTTCTTTTTTTCCCTCTACTACAGTAGGATGCATTTTGGGAGGAGGGATTGTAGGTATGTCAGTCAAAGGTGATCCTGGTCGGGCAAATTGGTCCCTGGAGTATAGTTCCAGCTGATGAAAGTTAAATCATCCCTGTGAATATTGTAACTTGTACCAAGGAACAATTCAGCCACTGGCTGGCCCCCAGAACGGGGAGGTAGAAAGCCAGCATAGAGGCACTTTTGCATCCACCTGTGAAGAGGACCAAAACAAGCCCTATACCTCAGTTCAATCCCACTTAAACCCTATTTTGAAGATGTAGGTAATGCATAGACTTTGTGCTGACCCTCTGCAGAGGGGTATATTTCATCTTCTATATTATGAGATATTTTATGGTTACCGACTCAAACCTGTCAAGGTGATGCTCAAGAAACTCAGGAGATGTTAGCATTTTTCCTGCTTTCTGTGAGACAGTGACATTTCCTGTTAATTTCATCTGCTCTCTAAGCTCTCAGAGCCAAAAAATTCTGTGGGAGGCAGAATGATGTCATTTAGTCATAGCATAATTTTTCAGCTGCTAGAACAAGACATATTGTGGCATATTCTTCACTACTTTTTAAAAGTGGTGAAATATAAACTTAAGGTGATATCAGTTTTATTTTTACACATGAGGGGGTTATACGCTGCCTTTTGCAGTGCTTGGAGATAAATAGCAGGTTTAAAGTGACATCATTCCTCCTCCAGCAAATATTTTTGCTCTGAGATCTAAGGATAGGAAATTACCCCAACCCAGCAATGATACTCACTGTTTGCAATTATCATAATAGCTAAACTCAAAGGTGAAATTAAAGTATGATTTTATGTTGCTATTGATATTGGAAACTTTGTACAAGCTAAATATCATCTTAGAGAGACTGTCCCTAGGAAAAACAATGAGCTGTTTTAAGTACAGGGTATCAATGTTAGTGATTTAAAAATAAAATGTAAGCAGAATGACTAAAATCACTCCCCTTGAGAGTAAACAGATTTAGAACTAGTAATCATCACAGAGGTCACAATAAACAGAACAAACTGCTGCATCGCTAGCTCCGCATGTTAGAGCTTGGGAGAGAACAAAACCTATGTGTCTCTCTAGTCAGGTCTCCCGAAGAAAACATACATATTAAAAAATATAGAGCAACAGTTGGCACTTTCTCTAAGTAAAGAATTTCATTTTATTTTGTTGCATTTAGCCCAGATTCTAATGAATTTAGGTCTTGTTGCTGTAGACAACATTAAAGAAAAGCCTAGGAAGTTTGTTGAAAATGTGTATACAATAAGGCAGGGATCATTACAGATTTTTCTTTTAAATCTCTAATGAGGAACTTATACTGTGGGGCAAACTTTAAAAAAAAACAATTAATAAATACACTGGTCTACAATTTTTGAGAAGTCGTCTGCTTCAGAGATAAAATGTACTATTATTATGTATTTTGATGTGCTGAATTCAAATATGACAATTAAAACAACTGATTGGCTACTGTTTCTAAGATATTTAAGTTTTTACATTTTATGTCTATGTATATTGTGTAGATAGTAGAGTTTTAATCATAAATTGTAAACCTAGGTCTTCATGTGTTTATGGTTGCTTTACATGATAATATTTCACCTGTCCTGTTTATGTAACACTTTAAAAATCAGCAAAAGGGTTATATAAATAAAAATTATGAAACAAAAGGCAAAAAACTATTATGTACATAGTTTAGTCCTATTCAGTGTCTACTCGGCACTTCTTGGCTTGTCTCTTGTATTCATTAAATGGAGCATCTCTTGTCACTGTCCAGCAATAGTCTGCAAGCACTGATGGGCTCCATTTGCCCTGATAGCGTTTCTCCATTGTTGCAATGTCCTGGTGAAATCGCTCGCCATGCTCGTCGCTCACTGCTCCGCAGTTCAGTGGAAAAAAAATCTAGATGAGAGTGCAAAAAATGTATCTTTAGTGACATGTTGCAACCAAGGCTTTTGTATGCCTTGAGGAGGTTTTCCACCAACAACCTGTAGTTGTCTGCCTTGTTGTGTCCGAGAAAATTTATTGCCACTAACTGGAAGGCTTTCCATGCCGTCTTTTCCTTGCCACGCAGTGCATGGTCAAATGCATCATCTCGAAGAAGTTCACGAATCTGAGGACCAACAAAGACACCTTCCTTTATTTTAGCTTCACTTAACCTTGGAAATTTTCCACGGAGGTACTTGAAAGCTGCTTGTGTTTTGTCAATGGCCTTGACAAAGTTCTTCATCAGACCCAGCTTGATGTGTAAGGGTGGTAACAAAATCTTCCTTGATTCAACAAGTGGTGGATGCTGAACACTTTTCCTCCCAGGCTCCAATGACCGTCGGAGTGGCCAATCTTTCTTGATGTAGTGGGAATCTCTTGCACGACTATCCCATTTGCAGAGAAAAGAGCAGTAGTTTGTGTATCCAGTCTGCAGACCAAGCAAGAGAGCAACAACCTTCAAATCGCCACAAAGCTGCCACTGATGTTGGTCATAGTTTATGCACCTCAAAAGTTGTTTCATGTTGTCATAGGTTTCCTTCATACAGACTGCATGACCAACTGGAATTGATGGCAAAACATTGCCATTATGCAGCAAAACAGCTTTAAGACTCGTCTTCGATGAATCAATGAACAGTCTCCACTCATCTGGACCGTGAACGATGTTGAGGGCTGCCATCACACCATCGATGTTGTTGCAGGCTACAAGATCACCTTCCATGAAGAAGAATGGGACAAGATCTTTTTGACGGTCACGGAACATGGAAACCCTAACATCACCTGCCAGGAGATTCCACTGTTGTAGTCTGGAGCCCAACAGCTCTGCCTTACTCTTGGGTAGTTCCAAATCCCTGACAAGGTCATTCAGTTCACCTTGTGTTATGAGGTGTGGTTCAGAGGAGGAGGATGGGAGAAAATGTGGGTCCTGTGACATTGATGGTTCAGGACCAGAAGTTTCATCCTCTTCCTCTTCCTCGTCTGACTCAAGTGAGAATGATTCTGGTGCATCAGGAACCAGCAGTCCTTCTCCGTGGGGTACTGGGCGTATAGCTGATGGAATGTTTGGATAATGCACAGTCCATTTTTTCTTCTTTGACACACCTTTCCCAACTGGAGGCACCATGCAGAAGTAACAATTGCTGGTATGATCTGTTGGCTCTCTCCAAATTATTGGCACTGCAAAAGGCATAGATTTCCTTTTCCTGTTCAACCACTGGCGAAGATTTGTTGCACAAGTGTTGCAGCATATGTGTGGGGCCCACCTCTTGTCCTGATCTCCAATTTTGCAGCCAAAATAAAGGTGATAGGCTTTCTTAACCATAGTGGTTATACTGCGCTTTTGTGATGCAAAAGTCACTTCACCACAAACATAGCACCAGTTATCTGCACTGTTCACACAAGTACGAGGCATCTCTGCTCACTTTGGCTAAACAGAAATGTGTCCCTTTGCAAAATCAAACACTGACAAATAAGAAAGCACGACACTGTGATTTCTAGAGCTGATATAGGGCTATTTGTTCAGCAGAGTGATGTAAGCTTCGTTATGATTGCATCATCCATGACTTCTAGGAATAACATGATGCAATTCATATCATGTATTACGCAATATCAGCTTCAGATTGCATCATTCATTGTTTTGCCTAAAAAGCAAGTACTGTCCAAACCCAGTCACAGATTTATTCATAGATCCAGTCGAAGATGTATTTGAGTCATTTCTGGTTTAAATTGAGATCCCTTCCCTTTATAACTCACTTATCCTCCGCCATTCCCAAGTCAAGGGTCGTATATACTGACCCAATAGCATATCTTGAAAACTAGAGCCAATCAACAATTTTAAGCATCATTTTCGTTCTCAGTGACCCATAATTAGTAATGTTTGACTAAATTTATTTCAGAAGCATTTTGGCTGTAGAGCAGTGATATCTATTTATGCTGCTCATAGCTTTTCCCATGCTAATACTGAAGATATTTATGTTTGAGTTATTTCTCCCTGTAATGGGGCATACTGTCCCTTTAAGTCTAGAGGAAGCCAGAAGACCCCATTCCAGGAACACTGGAATGAAGAAAAGTGCAGGAAAAGGCCAAAGTTGGAAGAGAGGAAGCAGTCCCTGGGAATTAATAGTTGGATGGGAAAAAGCCAGGACACTGTCCCTTTTAAGAGCCCAGGATCAGAAGCCCTTTAGTGTAGGGAGGGGCAGGTCTACCATCTCTTTCAGCCAATCGTGAGGAGCTCTCCAAAGGAGGGCAGTACATATACTGCCTTCTCCCTCAGAGAAGGAAGCCAGAAGTCTGAGCTCCAGATAGAAAGGGGCGGGAGTGGTGGTTCTGTAAAGAATAGATTGAGATAACAGAATTGCTCCATATCTGGTAGAAGAGCCAGAGCTGAGTATGAATCTCTGGACTTTATTTGTGGGACTTTAAAAAGAACTGTTTCCGTTATTAAACTGGCCCAAAGGAGGGGAAGGAGCAGCCACAAGAGAGACTGGGGTCAGGGGTCCCAAAGGACCCTGAGGAAGGAAAACAAAGGCAAGGCACAGTGGGACCACTTCTGGCTATGGGGAGGTGCTCAGGAGGTGACTTCCTTGCTAGCTACCCTCTCTGAACTCAGCTTCCTTTTTGGCTTGAAACAGAAGAGATTTAAATCCTTTTGTTTACAATATTGCAATTCAGTTTCTATGGGAATGATTGTGATGTCTCAAATTTAATTCTGTTATTTCCTGCCCTAATCAGGAGGATTGGCTTTGCTGAGGATGACAGATGGACTAACCCAGGTGAATTGACCAGTCAGATTACTTGGATAAATGAGATGGGTAATCACACAACTAGGTCACCTTGGCAATAGGATAGATGCAATACTATGAACCATGCAGGCTGGCCACTCTTTCGTCTTTCTGTGTAAGGTTGACTTGTATGTAGGGTCAAACCAGAGGAGAGAATGGGCGGAAAGGAAAAAAGTCCTTTTCCCCTAGCCAACGCAGATGAATTTTTCATCTGAATTCTTTTGGGTTAAAGTCAACTTGTGTTTCATAATGCTTCCAGGTGCACTGGCAGTGGGACAAGGGAGTGATCACTTGTTGTTTTTGCTGCCTCTTTAGAAAAGGTGTGTTGACGCAAGTTCTCCATCAGGCAAAGAATTCCTGCTGCAAAGTACTGGGCCACACCCCACCTCACTTAGAGATGCCATTTGTGGAGTATTGTATACTGCTGGCAGTATTAGAAACTCTGGTTTCTCTTCAGATCATATAAATCTTTCCCTTGCAGACAGCCACACCTCTGACTACTACAACAGAAGCAACCAAGTGGGGGGATGTTCCCTGTGCCTTCTCCGCACTTCAAGGCACCTGTTCTGCAGCACCTAAATTTTGGAACTTAATATCTTGATGACATAGAATCATAGAATTGTAGGACTGGAAATCATGGCATTAGACCCTTAGGAGAGCCCCAGTTTGTAAACAGAGCTCTGCCAATATGTTTTCAATAACTATACAAATTTCATTTTGTTTTGTTTGTATTAGTAGTATAATACCAAAAGCAAACAGCCATGCTCTTTGGCCGTTAGAGCTGAGGTATTTTCCACTCAGAAATTGCATTATAAAAATAACTCACCTGCAACTGTCACTTAGTTATCAACATGAGTTAAAAATTTGGTGTAAATGACTGGCAAATGTCCCAATAACTCTCAAGCATGATAAAAGAGGCGGGAAGATCATTATCCTGATCTGTTAGCCCTTTTTTAACATTAAGGACTCAAACTCAACATCTGCATATAGAAGTATAATATATTGGTGATGGCATATTCCCTAGCCATTAGCTAAGTGATAGTGCTACTGGTATAGTCTCAAGGTTTCACATATTTGAACTAAACTGAACCCCAATCCTGAACTTTGGGTGTTTTGGAAATCAGAATTTGGATGCAAATAGCTCCTATCCCTACGATGCACCAAATACTTCTGAACTCCCAGGTTTTCAAAATATGGATCTAGGGGATAGATTCTCAAAAGTACAAATGACAGCTAGATTCCTAACTCCCATGCACCTAAAAATCTGTGCCTTTAAAAATTCACTCCTAGATCTCATTTTGTGGCATTAGCTTCTTTCTAGATAGACTCATGCTTGAAATACAAACATCTTTTTATTTTATTTTAAATACATTAACATTTTGATATTTCTTGAAGTTGGTGTTCTTCAGAGTTCTTGAATTATTACCTGTGGATTACATTTTTCTCTTCAATAAATAGCAGCACACAGACTATATTCTATGTGGGCAAACTGTACCCACTAACCTTTTAATACTTTACCCTTTTGTACAAAGACTGAACATTATTAGGTAATGAAAGAGTGTATGAGAAAGTAGTAGATTATATATGATAGAAACAAAATGAAACTAATGGGACAAGATTTGAAAGCTGTGATGCATGAAAGGTGCTATAGAAGCAGCTTTGGCACCATGACAAACAAAGATAAAGACTCAGTGGGAAGCAACAGTGTGAACATGACTATGAAGAAGAAAGAATAGATTTACTGAATGAATCCTTGCCATCTGGTGTTTATTTAATACACAATGAAGGTCAAATGGCTACTGATCCTTTCTTCTATAGTCCAGTGACTACAAGAATGGGGAGAATCAATGGATTTATCAATATGTCTGGAAATGTTTCACCATATGATCTGATTGAGTCGATATTATTGGAGCAACATGCTCATTACGATTTCAGATGTGGCTAGGGTGGATGGTTAGAACTATGAACATTTTTCCTAAGCTATGGGACTTATGGTAACTTTGTGAATCAAACAAAATGATCACTGATTCCATCAAAATTCACTTTAGCATCTAAAGGCACTTGTAATTAGAGAAATATATCTTATTGCTAACATTTAACTGCTTGCAAAAGGATGGCATATTTTACACATTAGAAACCAAGTTGGCTTGTGCTAAGATGTGTGATTTTTTTCTCTCCTTTGTGTTGTTCCTTTCTTTCCTCTACAGTTGATCGATTACACACCTATTTTATGTAATTATATCATTGGGACATATTAACTTTTGATGAAATATGTTTATTAGGAATTATATGTAAACAGCATAAGCTATGAATAAATCTTACATATATTTAACAGTATTATTTTACATAACATTCTGTCTCCTTGCAAGTTCTCTCAGTTGTATACTTTCATGTAAGCACTAGTCTCTAATACACTTGATGCCATAAAATTTGCCCATGCACTATACTTGCAGATTGGAGGAGTTTGCTTAGCTCTTCTATTAATACTTAAATAAAAGTCATAGCTTTCATCAGTTTTATTGTCATTGTTCTTTTCAGCTTGTCAAAGAACAGGGAGGAGAAAGGACATAAACAAGAGCCAGTGAAAGGGACACAGAAATACTCATATTAACCTCCAAATAGAAAACCCAACTAAGAATTAAGGCCATATAAAATACATCATTTCATTCTCTCATGCATATGGTATCTAGTGGTTGGTGCAGAAGTCTGGAAGTCAAAACTCTCAGGTCTGTCACTCATTTGCTGTATGATCTTGGACAAATCATTTAACCTTTCCATTTACCCACCTTTAAAATGGCATGATGCTAATTAGCTACTTCACTGAAGGAGGCAAGGTTTAATTAAAGTTTATATTGCACTTTGAAATTCCTAGATAAAATATGTTACTATATTACCTTACCAGTGATTTCATTTCTAGTGACCTACAAGACCAAGGATCATAGAAATCAAAGTTTGAATTAGAGAAAATATTTTGGATTTACAAACAAAAAAGTGTAGATTCTATTTGATTTTTTTGTTTGTTTGCTTATGTGAACATGTCCTTTTGGGACCAATTGATCTTCTTCAGAACTAACTGGAGGCACATAATATGTGCTATTCCACTCTTCAGACTTCAGGGATCAAATTCTGCTCTCACTTTTACTTATGCAGCTAAATGAATGGCCATAACTGAGGGCAGAATTTGGCCCAAGAAATATAAGGCTGAAAACTAGTGCAGCAGAAGGATATTGCATGTATAGCGATTATATAGAAAGGCTAGAAATTTTCAACATAGTCCTGCCCTTTCATGGTGAAACTCCTATTGAAATCAATGGGATGAAATTACCTGGCTTTCTGGCAACAGAGAGCATGTTGGATTGGGACCACAGTCATGGGACTTCTTTATTAATATGACCATGTCTGGCATAACATAAATCTGTCTTGGTGGAATTTACATTTACATTTACAATATTCCATGGGCCCCTAACAAGGCAAACATCAGTGAGGCTGCAGTACAGATTTAAACAGGGGCCATCTGTCAGCCAATTGTGAAACATCATGTGCAAATTCATGCATTTGAAAAGATTTTAGGCAAACAAACCCTAACAACAAATAACAATTCCATCTTTCTCTTGTGCTTTTTCTCCTTCTCCCCCAGCTATCAGCCCACCCCATCTATCCTTGGTTTCCAGTCAATTGTCTGCTGCCCCCAGTCGCATCAATCCATCCAGCTCTTGTCCCTCATTTTTCCTCTTCCCCTACTATACACACAAGCCTTGCCAAGAAATTTTTTACCCTAATGAGTCCTTTGTTCCCTCAGAAAATGATTCCCCTCCCTTGTTTACTGCCCAGCCAATCCATTTTCTGCCCTCCTGTGTTGTGCTTGACTGCATCTGTCCATCTTTACCTACATTAGTCTACCTTCTGACTTCTCAGCACTATCAATGTGCTCTCTTAACCTAACTCAACAATACACTGATGACCCCAAGCAAAAGATCCTTTGTACATACCCCCAACAGCCTCTGACTCAAATCTCTGCTACCACCCTTCATTTTCCTCCCAGCCTCCCCAGTGACTTGTCTTGTCTCCAAGGCATCCTCTGCCAAATCAAGACTACTAGCCAATATTCCACCCCACAGACCAAGCCAAACTCTGAGACATCCATTCAGACAATTGATTTTCCTATAAGCACACCCCCATCCACACATAGGACAGATAATCTGACTCTTCCTGGACTCAGCTAGCCCACTGATCCTTTGTTTCCTCCCTCCAACTCCTGCAAATTGATCCTCTTTCTCCTCTAATCCTGCAGTTAAACTCCTGTGCTCCCTTCTCCAGCAGCACCACGGGTCCTGTGTCCACCCATTACATTCCTCTGAGCAAAACTGAGCCCATGTCCGTCCCCCCCCCCCACTTACCAGGCATAGGTCTTTTTCTCCCTGCGCCACAGGAAGGTCTCAGGCTCATTAGCCATCTCCCTCCTCCCGAAGGGCTCTGTGATAAGTCTTCCCCTGCCTAGGATCTGGCAATGGAATTACCTAGCCTGCTTCCCATTCAGAGTGCCTGAGGTGTTCGCTATCCAGCAACGAGAGTAGCTGTTTCTCCTCCTCCTCTGCCCTCGTGGTGAGATGGCAAGAGGACAGGGGTAGACACTGAGCAATTGCAGCTCACCATGCTCCCTCCACACACAGGAGGTGGCGAGGAAGGAGTGGCACTGCCTCCTCTACCAATGGGCCAGTTCATAACATGGGAATGATTAATTAGACACAAAGCAAGATGACAAAGTACCAGGATCTGTAAGACCAGGTTGAACACTGCAGTGCCAAGGGCAAATGACTCAGAGCCCATGAGACTAGCATGAATGTGCTACAATGCCAAAGCAAATTACCAAGGCCAGTCCATGTATCATCCATTCACACTTTATGACATCACCTTGAATAAAACCAGGAACAAGTTTTTAAAAAAGGGCAAAATCAGGCCAGAACTCAGTATCCCTTTGACTGTTCCTCTTCTATCCCCTAACTGTATACCATTTACTCATTAAGCTGAAAAGGTAAACTTTACCTCTCCTTGAGGCTATGGGATGCAGCACAAAAAACAAACTTGGTTGCCAATGGCAGGTAGGTGACATTTTCTGTTGTTACGTTTGGCCTAATGACACTTTGGGTTGCTGCTGCTAAGTTTTGCTATGTTTATGCAAGTATTATGAAGATGAAGTATTCATCTGCAGCTCTGATTAAGAAAGTTGCATGAATGCTCCAGGGCAGACTTTATATTGCTTTCACAAACAAGGGTTATCTGAGGGTTTGGTCCATGTGGAGGTTCTGGTCCTATGAATTCATAACTATATGAAATTCACACACAATCACTTCATAGCCTCTAAATCCAGGCTCCCTATTAAACATTTTAAAGTGCCTGAACCTCTTTCAGTATCTTGAGGTCATTGGCCCCCTTCAAGAAGTGCAGGCTGGCTGCTCCTCCATCTCCTGGTGTTGAGGGGTGATTGAGGAGACCATATTTCCCTGACAACATCAGTAGTCAGCACAGCATCCTTGAGACCTAGAGGTGATGAGACACACAGAGGATTCAATGAGTAAGGAGTGGAAAGTCTGGATTACATTATCAGTCTCTTACACTACAACAGCCCAGGTAGGTGGAACTTTCATGAACCTGGGCTAATGTTAATGATTCCACTGGGAACCTGAATAAACCTTAATTTGTTTGCAGTTCTAGACATATTTTTGCACGGCCTTAAAGCCAGGCATAGTGAGGATAGGTGCTGTGCTCCCCACAGAGGAGCAGATTTTCAAAACAGCTTAGCCCCTGAGAACAGGGCTAGATTTTCAAAGCATATTGGGGCTAAATTCTTGGAACTCTGATCATGAGCATCATAATGTGCACTCTTAACCTAACTGATCAATACACAGATGGCCCCAAGCAAATGATCCTCTATATATGAGTCCCACTGAATTCTCTGCTGCTACCCTTCATTTTCCTCCCAGCCTCTTCAATTACTTGTCTTGTCTCCAAGACATCTTCTCTCAACTTAAGACTACTAACCAATATTCCACCCACAGACCAAAGGTTTTACACGAAAAATGTCATCCAGCTCTACTCCTAATACATCTCATTCATGACCTGGCCACTCCTCTTATTCTAATTATGAGCGGCTCTGGGACAGAAATGTCCAGTCATGCCAAATTGTACCAAATGTGGTAGTTTTGTGATATAGGTCAATATCCACTGGCAATTAAGAGGATGAACCCCTCAAATTGATTTTTATGTGTGGCTTCATAGCTATCATTAATGTCTGTTTTAATTATATTTTTTTGCATGAAAAGGGAAGAAGCTGAATGAATGTAAAGGGGCAGTTGAATGTCCGACTCCCAGAGTCAACTAACAATAGCAAGTTAGCTTGTATTTAAATGATTGCAAGGGTTATAGCATTTATTGGGCAACAAGTAAACAATACAAACATATGAGTAGCTTTTACAGTTTTAAACTCTGAAAAAAACAGATTGGGTAGTTGGGTGTTTCTTCCTTTTTCATGAGCCAAATGGATGGGGGCTGGAAGGACTAGGAAAATAGGGCTGGTTGTCTGTAACAAGTCCTTTCCTAACTTTCCTCCTCACTGCCAAAATCCCTCACTGATTATGCACACTCCTCACGCAGCCTGGCTTTCCACTGCCATTTCCTGACTCAGCCAGTGGGCTGACAAAGAGTGGGGATTGTTGCTGGAACTGAGGTAGACTGATAGTGAGTAATGCAATTCAGTGATGTATTATAAGGGTTAAGAAACTTCACTAATTATGTAAAAGTGCAAGATGGAGTTCTCTTTCTGTCATGAGATCAAAGCTTGCCAGTGTGTTTTTCCTTAATTACCACTGTTATATGTCAGATAAGGTGTCAACGCCTTGTTATTATTATACAAAGTCCTAGATCAATTTAAAACAGTTCCATGTATTTTTAAAAGTTACATAATTTCATCTTGCCCAAATCAACACTTCACATTTTGTATCCATTTATATGCATATTGTTTAGCCATAATAATTTTTGTCTAGTGGGATATAAAGTCATTTGAAGATGGGCTACGTCTCCCTTCCAGTAAGGGTTACCACGTGTTTCTCTTTTTACTTTGGCCATACATGTTCTTTAAGGCTATTATCAATTAAAGCTGTAATCAGCTGCATTAGTTTCCCAAATGATGTTTGGGGTTTTATTTTTATTGGCAGTGGATCAGCCCTTGCAAGCTTGCTGTCCTGCATTTGCCCAAATTCCAGGAAGAGCCCTACCAGGGCCCTAGGAACCCACCACTTTACATATTTTCAACACAATCCCAGTGGATGCATCCTTTTACAGTCTCATGTGTATGGGTATACTATACTCCAGGGTCTCCCAGGAACAGTGTGTGATTGCCTCCTCTCCCAGCATATATTTCAGGATTACCTAGCAGGGACTGCTGTTCAAAAGCTTCAGAAAGTGCCAGCCCTCCCTATAGGGAAGTGGAATAAAAGAAACATTTCTATTCCTGCTGCCAGCCTGTGGCTCTATAGAATCCCTCTGTAGCCCTCTATATAATATCTAGCATGGAAGACTCAGAGTAAGTGAATTCCACACAGATTCAGAGCAGAGTGAATCCCAATACTACGCAAGGGATTATGGACTGTTTATGCTGCACAATGCCCAAAGCTTCTGAAGATATTGGCAGAGAAGCATATGGTCAGAGAATGGGGATTGATGAGGACAGGTGACCCAAACCTCCAGGACATCTTTGCAAAACAAGCCCAGGTTAACCCTACCAGTCCACCTTTATCAAAATACCCCCACAACCATCTCACTACCTCCCAACTAAAAACTCACAACTCCCTGCCACCCCATAACCTCCAGTCAGTAATAATATATTGCATTTCTTTAGCACTTTCCATCTGACGATAGGGTGACCAGATGTCCCGATTTTATAGGGACAGTCCCGATTTTTGAGTCTTTTTCTTATATAGACTCCTATTACCCCCCACCCCCCGTCCCGATTTTTCACACTTGGTGTCTGGTCACCCTATCTGACGATCTCAAGCATTTTGCAAGCATTAATTAATTTAGCCTTGTAACATACCTATAAGAAAGGTAAGTATTAAGATCCCTATTTTAAAGAAGTGGAATTAAGAAACAGAGAAAGGAAATGACTAGTCTAATGTCAGATAGGAAATGTATGGCAGAAAAGCACTCAAGCTGCTTGAATCTCAGTCCTGTACCTCTGCCTTGAGATCTTCCATCCTCCACTTGCTACAAGGATCTTCACTCTCCTCCACATGAATCCTGGTAGAAGTAATAATTGGATCTTTTCTTCCCTAAGGCAAAGTCATCGGAGACAAGAGCAGCAGAGACTCAACAACAGTTCTTTTTTTTTTTTTTCTATTTAGGTTCTTATACCAGACCCATCACCATAATGTAAATGGCTCCATGGTAATTTAAGTTTAAATGCATGGGTTCCTCTTGTGCTGCTGAGTTAAAGAATAATGAGTGGAGCTCTCTTGCAGGTGGCTTAATTGCAGCAGCTGTTTTCACACAACTTGACAGCAGTAATTTTGCAACTGGCTCAAATGCCACTCACCTGACCTAACAAAATACTTGGTCCGCTCATGTAGTCAAGTGGAGTTTTTTAAGATTGATCTGCAGTGCATTGGTGATGTGCCAGGAAAGTTATTCTGATTGGAGAGGTGCCTTCTATGTGAACATTTCATACAGCTCAAGGATGGGGTTTTTGAAAGTGCCAAAGTGCCTTAGCAATAAAGGACCTGTTGAAAATCAACAAGATATATGTTCCTAAGTTACTTAAGCACGTTTGAAAATTGCATCCCTGAACAACAAAATTTCTGTCCCATAGAATGGAGCTGTCTAAGGCTCAGATTTTCAAAGATATTTAGGTGCCGAAAGATGCAGATAGGCAAACAGTGGGATTTTCAAAAGTACAGATTAGGTGCAATGTGAATTAAGTGCCTAACCTGCCTAAGTGCTTTTGAAAATCCCACAAGGCTCTTGTGTACATGTTTAGGTGCCAAAATCCCTTTGAAAATCTGACCCTAAGTTTACCTTGACAATAGTTTATTCTAATACATCTTTCTTTCAAATTTTTAATTAATTAAGCCTCAAAGCTCTCCAGTGATGGTAATATTATTATACTGATTTTATAGGCGAGTGAATGGAAAAGTTAATTGACTTCTTTAAGGTGAGACAGCAAGTCAGTGACAGATGCATGAAGAGAACTCAGGAATCCTGACATCTGACACCTCCACTGCAGTCATTAAACCAACACTCCCTCATTAGCTTTGTGCTGGCATGAGTCTTTTTATTTAAGCTTCTTAAATCTAGTCTGATTTCTTTTTTTCAAACTTGAACACCAAATGCTAGTGAGTCTCTTGCACTGAAAATGAACAATATATCTGACATTATGGGAGAAAGAACTCATTGCTTTTTGTTATAAGAGATCTACAGGTTACACGAGTACCTCAAGCGGGTGAAGTATGTCAGGCTACAGGCAGCTGGTATGTCATTTTGGGATCGTGACTAACATCTTAAAAATACAAAACTGAACGCTTGTTAATGGGTTATTAGTATTTAAAATGACATTTATTTAAAACAATTACAATATTTCTATTTACAATAAAGGTTTATACATTAACATTAAAATATTGCTTTCAGGATACAAAACCCCTACATTCTCTCATCTAGGAGTGATGGTCTCACAGTTAAGACATAGGACTGGGATGCCAAAAATATGTGCTCTGCTCCCAGCTCTTCCGCTCACTTCACAGGTGAATTTTATTTAACCCTCATAAAGCCCATGTAACCAAAGTTTATTGTGGGGGAGGTTGGCGAGGTTAAAATCAATCCCTCAGTCTGGACTCTGGTTCACATCAGCAGCTCCTGCACTGCCCTAGAGATCTGTGCTCAATAGCTCCAGAAGGTTAATGCTCTTGTCATGTGGCGTCCTTAAGCTGTACAGGAGAGGAGCTCCTGTTTAGCTGAGGAAGACGGGAGAAGGAAGAGAAGCAGGACTGCAGCTCATTTTAGATAGCTGTTCGATCATCCAAACTTCAATAAACTTCACCCCCTTTCAAAAAATAGAGGGTTTCAGATTAAGGTTTCCCTGTTGACAAAGATCACACTTGCTTCTTTATAGCAGTGCCTGTGCGCCCCCGCCCCCATCTCATATAACAGCTACTGAGTTTCTAACTTTGTTTATGATGATGCAAAAATGATTTTAAGAAAATGTCTAAAAAGTTTATTTTCTTCATTTTTTTTTCCAATTTATGCATGAGTATTTGAAAGTCATGGATTTATTGTGCTCACATCAAAGCATACGAATTAAAGTTCAGGTTTCCCAGCAAATTAACTCAGTATAATAAAGACAATGTAAGAATGACAAACTGAGCCAGCCCAGAAGTCAAATGAATATGCAACAGGCTACCACATGGCAGAACTGAGTCTGAGAATTTTTATAAAGGTAGCATGTGCTCAGCCTCTGGTACAGGGAGGAGAGCTCTGTATCAATCTATAATAATTCCTCTAGCCAAACTTTAGGAGTTGCGCTGATGGAGTCCAGAAGAAATCAGGCCACCTTCAGCTGCAAGGATAGGTAACACAGTGAGAGGCTTTTGAAAATGGCATGGAAGAAGGTGATTTTTCAGATCTCCCAGGTGGGTTAACCCTTTCCCACTCGTGGAAACTAACAAACCATCTTCAAAAAGAGATTGTCTGAATTTTTAAAAATATTCCCACTTTTGTTCTATAAATGTGTAATTAGGTTTTTGAGCAAGATTGCTATGGCCAATTTTTTCCAATAGGACAACCTGCAAAAATACATATAGGCACATTGCAGTTGTAGAAGCCATCACTGGCATGTATAGCTAAGCATTTAAATGAGAAATTGAATGCGCAATCACCATATTTGAACATGGAAATACAGGGTTTTGTAGCCACAAATAATTTTTTGTGTGTGCACTCACTCTGCTTTAAAAATGTGTTGCCTGATGTTTCTCCTGATCATTTTCTTTTCCATTAATATAATGATAATTTTAAAATGGAAAATGTAAAGGATGTTATATTAGACACAAACTCATTCCCACATTAAAAATGGCAGAATAAGTGTGGTAAATCGCTTGGAGTCAAACTACCCTTTTCTTTTATAACAGTAATCCACATTTTAGAAAAATAATAATATAAATTATTTTTGTAGAATACTAAAACAATGTTTTGTGCTCCATATGTTGACTAGATGCTGATCAGAGCATAGTGCTTTGTTTGACTGAAATCATGCTTCTGTTAAGACATCATGTGGGAATACTAGGTAGAGGGAAGCCCAGACATCAGCTCATTCTAACACTGACATTCTCCCCCTTCCTTTTTACTTGAATCCTAAAAAGACTTTACCCCTTCCTTACTGTGATATCTAAGGATCAATCTTGCAAAGTTCTGAGCACCTTGGCCAAATCTAGCAAAGTGCTTAAGCACATGGTTAACTTTAAGCATGTGAGTTGTCCCCATTGATGTTATTGCACTTAAGTGCTTTTGTTGGATTGGGGCCCAGTGATCAGTACTTTTCAGGGAAGAACCCTATATTCCTTAAAAAGATTCTCTAGAGAAAAACCCAGCTGCAGGAGGTGTTACTGAGTGTTGGCACCCTTTCTTCTGAGACTGTATAAAACAATGATTCAAAATGAGGGTGGGAACAACTTTGCCTCTGAAAGAGCATCCTGGAAATAGGATTGCCAATCCTCCAGGATTGGCCTGGAGTCTCCCGGAATTTGGCACCAGTCTACCGGTGATTATTGAAAACAATCCGGGAGATTTTAACAGGATATTTTAAGAAAATGATGTTATGTCATGTCGGGGGGAAAAATCTCCCTGAATAGCTTCAGTCAGAGTTGGCAACTGTACCTGGAAATGATATGATTCTGTTTATCTAATATTGCTTTACAGATTCAATCAGGACCTGTACAGTTTTGGTCTCTGCCTGTCCTAAACTGTTATATTACTGTGTATGGCTGAAGTTCAGTGGGGAGTGAAATGACCGCCAAAAGTTTCCAGTTAAGGTTCTTTCAGATCTGCCTGTTAATCAATGGAAATACTGCATATGCAGGGAGAGCAGAATATTGAAGATAAAAGCTAATGGGAGGATCTGATAAGATAATTTTCCTACTAAGGATGATTTGGGATGAAGGCCACTATGTACATGTAAACATTATTTTTGGGCATAAAACCCAAAGCCCAGGTAAATAGGCTTTGTGCACCGGAACTCTGTGGAGTTCAGGGGGAATAGAATCCTTCCTTAAGTTGGTAGACCAACAATACAATTTCTCTGCAGTTGCTACCACACCCTCTGGACTGTAGTAGTAACTGCTGCTCTTGTGTGCCAACAACTGGGGTTTTTGGCCTGTGGATCTGAGTAACCACCATGAATCACTGGCCCCTAACCTTTCCTAACACTACAACAAACTCCTGCAGAGGGAGCCACTGTAACTGTTCAAAAGTCTTTCCACAGCTTACTGTCCTATGCAGTAGGATCTCAATGGTGCTGTTAAGATATTCTGTGCCCCAGGACGTAAGTGGGGTAGGGCAGGGTTTGGCTCATTGTTATCCTGAAATGTCACAAGAAAAGGTGAAGATTTCACTTAACTAAGCCTTCCATAGTTAAGTATCCATTATAATATGGCTAAAGGAATAATTTTGTGTCACTTGTTTGTTTTTAAATTTTATTTGTGCTATGTCTTGTTTCAAATACAACTAGTGAGTGTGGAATTACTGACATGGTTTTGCTGGGATATGAGTTGGAATTTCTAAATTATTAAGAAATATTAATGTATAGTAGCATGAACTTCATTTTTCTCCCTTTTGAGGCACTCTTTAGAAATAAAAACCTCATTACTTGTAAATGAAACGAGTGCCTCTGAAAGCATTGTGTTGTTTTTATATAAAAATCCAAGCATACAAATGGATATTCACTGGGTTACTTCAAAGATATTCAAATCTTAATGGACAGACCCTGCAGTCTTTACTCAATCAAGACTCTTATTTACTGCAGGATCAAGCCCTAAATTTATTATCCAGAAAGCTTACATAAATCATGATTTCCCTAATAAAAAAGTAATCGTCCAACATGTTTACAAAAGCACTATTACGTTGTCTTGAGTTATTATTGGAGACTACTCCAGTATTCTTTTTTAAGGGTTATCATCAAATGGTATTTACCTCAATGACATTATATTTCTAAACAATAAAATTAATGCATATTGAAGTTAAAATATTGACTTTTATTATTCTCATGCTTAAAACCAGAAAATATTTTCTTTTTAGAATTTCTGAACTGACACAAATGCCTTTAAAAAAGGGTAATTAGTGACAAGTGACTAAGAAGGACCCTGTGTTGAGAAGTTGAGCCTAAGCCTCTTGAAGATTCTCCATGTAAACAAGTCAGACCACATCACTCATTATCCCTCTTTTGTTTACTGGGAGAAAAGTTCAAACTATTTAATGAGAGGATTACCCATACTTCAACTCTATTGAAAAAGATTAATTGATATTTTCCTGTTAGGGGTTTAACCACTTGGATTTGGCCTCATATCCCCCATTGTTATTGATGCTGTGATCAGCAGAGCAAAGTTGCTTAAAGGTTAGACAAACTTTGCAGCATGAATTTCATGAACTAATTTATGTTAACGTTTGGGGGACTTCTAGTCTGGAGGAATGCTATTAACTGCTCTGAGTCTGTAGTTCAAACAGTTCTTCAGAAAGATGCTGCAGGAAATAGGGGCTGCTGGAAAAGTGCATTTATATTATAGAATTTTATGACATATTCATTACCAAGTATTAGGATTAAAATATATCCTCTTTGTTAATATAAAAATGCATAAAGTAGGCAATAAAATGACTGAAATTCCACGTCTGTGTCTATCTTTTGCAAGCATAATAAAAATAAGACCAGTATCTTTAAATATACTTCTCTGTTGCAAAGCTTTACAATTTTTCAAAAAAAAAAAAAGTGTATTGTGGACATATGGCTGCCTGTTTGGATTACACAATTTGCATTTTTCAAACTTGAAATATTTTTAACCACTCATTTGGTTTTGGTTTTTGCAGACAGCTAGTGTATTAATCTGAAACAGTTAATTTACTTAACTCTTTGAAAAGGACAAGAAGTAGATGGTATTTGTATTCAGAAATCATTTTAGCTTATATGTTTATGTGTTTATGTTTGAAAATGTAAACTGATAACATGATTTAGATATATTAAGAATAAAAACAAAGAGCTTGCAAATCTTAGCAAACTTTGTAATTATTATAAGGGAACAACCCTGGAGACTGTGGAATTTGCTAAAGAGAGAAGATGTATTATTTGAAAAAAAAATAATCATAAACAAAATAACCATAAAGTGACTGTGTTTTAGACTTGGTCACATAGATTATGTTCTTGCAAAGAATATATTTATGAAATAATAAAGTGTGAGGGGAAAAATGAAACTACATTTCTCATCTTTTCAACATCTAATGCATGTATACTATTTATGATAATTTACTAAATTTACTTCAAAAGCAGCCTCTCACCCTAAATCCTCCTCAGATAGCTAGGAGACCGTACTGCTTAGTATTAAAAAACCAAGATAGATAATAAGAAATTGTTCCCCAAAAGCCCATAATATATTTACGCAGGAAGAAATAGTGTGTGTGTGTGTGGGGGGGGGGGGATTCTCCCAATTCATAAAAATAATTTGAAAGACAGGTGAATGCATTTTAAGCATATGTTACCATTCAAATAATACTATAAAATTAAGACTTTTGAGACAATGATAGGGTATATAAAATGAAAACTGAAGAATTTAGAATACTAACATTTTAGATTATCTTAATACCTACAGATTATGCACAGCATTATTATACGTTACATGTGTGTGTTACAAATCCATGATATATTGTTTGGATATTCCATACATAAAATAAAATATACAACTAATTATATTTTCAATACCCTGCAGATTATTTCAACTATTTCAAAATAATCATCCTAAATGTACATGTTCTATGTACTATATATGCTAAAATATGCAATATTCTGAATTTTATAATATTGTGCATACATTTGGACATATTGCAGACATATTTGGACATATTGTGGACATATTTGGAATATTTCAGTTTTTCTCTTAATTGACGTACTATATGGATACTTATATTCCCAAGAAACTGCAATCTGCTTCATTTTGAATTATGTTTTTTTAATGTGTGTATCTAATTATTATTTATTAATTTCAACAGAAGTTTTTAATTAATTAGCAACTGATGCAAAATAAGAGAAAAGTAAATACAAGCACTTACGTTATTTTGGATACTGAACAAGTACAAATTTTATTGACCCTAATCCTGGCAAATGTAGTTAACCTTATTGATTTACTCAAGCACATTGAAATAGAGTGAAAAATGTTTTACCACAAGACACTATAGTATGACCACTCTGTCAGCTATTTCAGCCTTCAAAACTTAAATGCACAGCCTAACACTGAACATATTGATTTTCCTAAATAGTCTTTCTATAATAAATACTACATTATCACTGCAAGTCTCTGCAGTCATGTTAGATGATCAGAGAATGGAGCTGTAATCAGAGGAAGTTCTGTGAAAGATAATCTTTCTTTATTCTCCTCCTCTGAGACACAGATAGAGAGGAACCAGGGGACAGCAGTAATTGCTATAGTTGCTCCTACAAAATCTGTTCTTAAATTATGAAGTATCAAAGCTTAACAATTTAGCATTTATCCTTTCAAAAGTAGAAGTTTTCAGAAACATGTATAAATGCAATTAACATCAATGCATTGCTTTTTACAACTATTCTAAGACCAAACTATTGTTAAAAACACCTACGATGCAACACAAAATCACTTAAAAAGACAAAACAGCTCTTAAAAACTAGCTGTAATGCAACTTCATTTCATTTGGAATCAATAAAATCAATACATTAAATCTGAAAAAAATTATCGTCACTTGTTTATTTGTGATCATATTGAAGCTAATCTTTCTGTTCTCTTACATTTCTCCAAATATTTTTTCATGCAGTCGTAATATTCTTTTTGTTTGTTTGTTTGTTTTTTCATTTGAGAGTTAGGCATCTATAAGGGAGGTGAAAATCTCTAGGTCATAGAATTTCCAAGTTGCAAAATATTAGCATATTATCGTGGTTTTTTTAAACCAACAAATACACCTAATCTTGCTATTAAAAGACAAGACTTAAACAGAAGGACTACAAGACTTAAACAAAGCAGAAGACAGATGTCCAGAAATTATCAATTGCTAAAGCACACAGATTGTGATTAAATTTTAATGTGGCTTTTAACTTAAGTAAAGATTTTGCTTATCAGAGAGAAAGAATCCCAGGGAAAATATTGTTATTGATTTCATCATTTTAGATGTAACTGATCCTTTAAGTAATTTTTCTTGGTTTCAGTGTCACTTTTAAAGTGTCTGCTTAGACTGAGGAAATCATTAGAGGGCATGTTCATTTAAAATTCTGAGTCTAATGCATAAATTGTTCTCCAGTGCACTCAAAGTCACATCTGTTGAAAACAAAACAGCATTCAATCCACGGAGTAAAAACAAAACATAACTGTGGAATGGTTGAAGAGAGTTGAAGTATGTAAATTAAATGGCATTAAAAAGTTTCTTGATTGATTTAGGGGAGGATTGTGTGGGTTTTAAAAAAAAAATTGATTATCTTGAAAGTGATGATGAATAAAAGTGTAACATGTTCTATGAAGATATGTGCCAATGTCATGCACAGCAGCCAAATGCATACCTAGCTTAACTACGTTAATTTTTGGGGAGATTCACGAGGAGCTTAGTTATAGCTACCACGCTCCAGCAGGATCCACGTTTTTTTTTTTTAACAAATGGAAAATGTATGATGATGTTGCCATTCTGATAGAGAAGCATTCCTTAGTGATCAGTCAATAAAATTAATTGCTAAAACTGAGGCGCCATAATAGCCACTATCATCTTCTGATGTTTCATAAATATTTAACTATGTGTAAGGTCAAAAGGGCTAATTCAGTTTAGCTTCCTCAGTGCTTATGCAATATTGACTACAAATAAAGTTAAGTGAATATTAATGGCAGGTCTTCCTATTCACATTGTTTTTAGATAGACATACTGTCCCCATTTACTTAACTTTAGTTAACTTTGCTGATTTTACAAACAGGCTATTTCTAGGCATATGTGAAGTAAGTAAAGAGATATGACTTGTCGATGTGTCTCTCAGAGTCTATTATAATAACCTGCCCTACCACTTAAATTTATACATTTCAACCCAGAAGAGACATCGTGAAGCTGAAATATGCATAATTATTAAAAGTAATACTTAATAAACCTATAGCAATTATCAAAATGTCTTACAATGGATTTTGTTTGAGGAACAGATTTGGGGGCATGGAATTCGCCCTTCCAACCCATTGGCATTGTTATTCCAAGTCTCTTAGTTTGATTAACAGACCCTGCTCATCTACATCTCTTTCACAGGCTTATGGGCACTGAGTCTAAATAGGCATGGATCCAGTGGTCCTTCCCAAAAGCCCACTCCACATCAGGCTATTCTGAGCCAGAACAGATTCCCCATTTCATAGGTCACCTTTTATGGCTGATTTACTAAAAACCCTCGTCCCACACAGCAGATTCACAGAGGTGAACTGATGCAGGAGGCTTTGTGATGACTCTGCATATAGGAATTAATTTCACTGAAAATTCAACCCTGTTAAATTTATTGTTTTAAGACAAGACATGATAGCATTTATTTCTTTTTGGTTAACTTTATTCCTTGGCCATACTCCTTTCATGTACAAGGTTCTAACATTGTATATGAGATTAAATATGAGTGTGCTAAAATATTGTTAAAGGCACAGTTGCTACTGCTTTTCCCTGCATAGTTGATGGATTATCATGGTCAAAACCATGATATGTAAAGTCTTTTGTGATAACCGATATATGAAAGGTGTAATATAAACCCACATGCACAGTTATACAATACTGGAACAAGAGGGGAAACTCTCACCACACCAGTCAAGTGGGAGGGGAGCTATCGGGAGTGGCCATGGAGGAGGAGCAGCCAAACCAGAGATTAGGGGAGCACCCCTCTATTTTTAGCAAATTGGCAATGCTCCTTACTTTAACCACTGCATCAAATTCTCATTCTCTAAGATTTTCTATTACTCTGGTGTGAACCATGGGCGGTGGGTATAATAGGCAAGGGAAGGCTCTGCCTTCCCTGGCTGGAGCCGCTGCCACGGGACACTGGGCTGGGGCTGCTCTGGCCGACCGGCCTGGGGGTCTGGTCCGTCAGCTGGCTGGGGCTGGTTTAGGGCTCCTCTGGCAGCAGGGGAAGGGGGAATGGGTTGGGGTTCCAGTCGGCCCTGGACTTCTCCGGCCATGGGGGAAGGGTGTAGAGACGAAGGGGCTCACGGCTCCTGCCGCGGAAGGTGGGGCCTTGTGTGGAAGGGGCGGGTCTGTGGGGCTAGCCTCCCCAAAGGGGGGTTCCACCCACTGCCCCTGATAGTAACTCAGAGAACACATAATTCCTTAACTTAGTCATGAACAGACAGAAACACCAGAGAACTGCCCTAGTATAATGCTAAACTCAGCAACAAGAAGAAAGGAAAAGAGCAATGAGAGTCTGCTAGTCCTATAAAATCCAGTCACACAACAGATTTCCTCATGGTGGAGAGATTTGTTTAATAGGGTGACCAGATGTCCCGATTTTATAGGGACAGTCTCGATTTTGGGGGCTTTTTCTTATATAGGCTCCTATTACCCCTCACCCCCGTCCCGATTTTTCACACTTGCCCTTTCGTCACCCTATGTATATACCATAAGCAAATCATCATAAAAACATTAATATTTACTGAACAGTTACCATACCATAGTGTCAGGACACTGCAGCTACTTTCCTAAGTACCAAAAAATACTGTGGAATCACAAATCTCAGGGCTTTATACAAGAACACTTAGTCTGTGGTAAACTGTAAATCTTAGTTTGTGACAAAGTGTGTCTGAATATACCCCGCAGAGCCTGCCATACACTAACTGTGTGTGTGGACCCTGCAGCTCCCTAGTGTGCCTTAGCCTACCCCATTTTGAAACTGGAGTAGAGCAAAGTGCACTAGGGAACTGTTAGTGTGTGACAGCAGTATCCACAAGGACGCTCAGTGTGCGGCAGGTGAGTGCGGGGTATATTCAGACCCAGCTTGCCACAACTAAGTGTTTCATAGAATCGTAGGATTGGAAGGAACCTCGAGAGGTCATCTAGTCCAGTTCCCTGCACACATGGCAGGACTAAGTATTATCTAGACCACCGCTGACAGGTGTTTGTTTAACCTGCTCTTAAAAATCTCCAATGATGGAGATTCCATAACTCCCTGGGCAATTTATTCCAGTGCTTAATCACCCTGCTAATTAGGAAGCTTTTCTCAACCTGAATGGGCCATGCTGCAATTTAAGCCCATTGTTTCTTGTCCTATCTTCAGAGGTTAAGGAGAATAATTTTTCTCCCTCCTCCTTGTAACAACCTTTTATGTACTGGAAAACTATTATCATGTCCCGTCTTAGTCTTCTTTTCTCCAGACTAAACAAACCCATTTTTTTCTATCTTCCCTCATAGGACACATTTTCTAGACCTTTATTCATTTTTGTTGCTCTTCTTCAGACTTCCTCCAGTTCGTCCATATCTTTCCAGAAATGTGGCGCCCAGAACTGGACACAATGCTGCAGTTGAGGGCTAATCGGTGCGTAGTAGAGCAGAAGAATTACCTCTCATGTCTTGCTTACAACATTCCTGCTAATACATCTCAGAATGATGTTTTCTTTTTTTTTGCAACAGTGTTACTCTGTTGACTCATATTTAGTTTGTGATCCACTCTGACCCCCAGATCCCTTTCTGCAGAACTCCTTCCTAGGCAGTCATTTCTCATTTTGTGCGTGTGCAGCTGATTGTTCCTTCCTAAGTAGAGTATTTTGCATTTGTCCTTATTGAATTTCATCCTATTTACTTCAGACCATTTCTCCAATTTGTCCAGATCATTTTGAATTTTAATCCTATCCTCCAAAAACACTTGCAACTTTTCCCAGTTTAGTATCATCTGCCAAAATTTTAAAGTGTACTGTCTATGCCATTATCTATATCATTGATGAAGATATTGAACAGAACTGGACCCAGAACTGATCTTTTCCAGCTTGACTGTGAACCACTGATAATTACTCTCTGGGAATGGTTTTCCAACCATTATGCCCCATCTTATAGTAGCTCCATCTAGGTTGTATTTCTCTAGTTTGTTTATGAGAAGGTCATGTGAGACAGTATCAAAAACCTTACTAAAATCAAGATATACCACATCTACTGCTTCCCTTCTATACACAAGTCTTGTTACCCTGTCAAAGAAAACTATCAGGTTGACATCCATGCTGACTGTTACCTATCACCTTATTATCTTCTAGGCATTTGCAATTGATTGCTTGATTATTTGCTCTAATATGTTTTCAGGTACTGAAGTTAAGCTGACTGGTCTGTAATTCCCTGGGTTGTCCTTATTTCCCTTTATATCGATTGCTATCTCTCCCATCTTCCATGACTTTTTCAAAAATAATTGCTAACGGCTCACATATCTCCTCAGACAGCGCCTTGCATATTTTAGGATGTATTTCAACAGGCCCTGGTGATTTGAAGACAGCTAACTTGTCTAAGTAATTTTTAACTTGCTCTTTCCCTATTTTAGCATCTGATCCTACCTCATTTTCACTGGTATTCACTATGTTAGAGGTCCAACTGCTACTAACCTTTTTGGTGAAAACTGAAACAAAGAAGTCATTTAGCTTCTGCCTTTTCCACTTTTTCTGTTATTGCCCGTTCCCCTCCACCCACTCTATTGAGTAAGGGGCCTACCCTGTTCTTGGTCTTCCTCTTGCTTCGAATGTAGTGCTGAGATATTTTCTTGTTACTCTTTATGTCTCTGGCTATTTTAATCTCATTTTGTGCCTTGGCCTTTCTTATTTTGTCCTTACATACTTGTGTTATTTCTTTATATTAATCCTTTGTAATTTGACCTATTTTCCACTTTTTGAAGGAATCTTTTTTGAGTTTCAGATCATTGAAGATCTGTGGTCTTTTGTCATACTTCCTATCTTTCCTACACAGTGGGATAATTTGGTCTTGTGTCCTTAAAAATGTCTCTTTGAAAAACTGCCAGCTCTCTTGAACTGTTTTTCCCCTTAGTTTTGTTTCCCATGGGATCTTACCTACCAACTCCCTGAGTTTGCTAAAGTCGGCCTTTTTGAAATATATTATCTTTATTGTGCTGTTTTCCCTTCAACCATTCCTTAGAATCAGGAACTCTACCTTACACTTTCAAATTCTCAACCAGTTCCTCCCTATTTGTCAATTTCAAATCTAGAACAGCCTCTCCCCTGGAAGCTTTCTCCATCTTCTGAAATAAAAAACTGTCTCCAATACATTCCAAGAACTTGTTGGATAATTTGTGGAGACATGTCCTAAATGGAGTAGATGCTGCTTAACGCTGGCTTTCTAACAGTGACTGCAGTTATAAAACTCATCGGTGTACACTGCTGTTGTATGGTGGCCACTCTACAGCATATATACCATCCTTGTGGCAGTATGCAGGGTCTGAATGGCAGTAGAGAATGGTCACAGGAAGCCTAGATTAACAAAGAAGCAGAATGTTCTAAAACATCAAAACAAAACCCTCTCTTCTGTTTCTGGTATATAACATAAACCAGCGAAATTTCTGGTTCCATTCTCTTCATGCAGAGCAGTCTTTAAACTCCAAACAAACAATATATTACCAAATAAAAGAACAATAACAAGCACAGGCGCCAACTTTTTTCTGCGCAAGTGGGTGCTCGTGCCCCTGGCCTCGCCCCGACTCCACCCTGCCCCCAAGTCCCCACCCCTCCCTGCCCCTATTGGACCCCTCCCCAAATCCCCGCCTCAGCCCTGCCTCCTCCCCCAAGTGCGCCGCGTTCTCCCTCCTACCCCCCTCCCTCCCAGGTTTGCTGTGTGAAACAGCTGTTTCACAGCGCAAGTGCTGGGAGGGAGGGGGGAGAAGCAGGACACGGCGGTGCGCTCAGGGAAGGAGGCGAAGCGGAGGTGGAGGTGAGCTGGTGCAGGGGTGGGGTGGGGTGGGGAGCTGCCATGCCTACGGATAGTCAATGTAAACAAACTGTCTCGCGTCCCACCAGCAGATTACGCTGATGGGATGCATGCAGCCTGTGGGCTGCAGGTTGCCCACCACAGTCCTAGAGGATTCCTGTAGAAGTGTTACTCAGAGGAGCAAGTGGCACCAGTGTGGCTTTTGTTCTTTGGCAAGTGTCACATATGTGATAATATTCACCTCACCACTTTCCGCATCTTCCTAACATGCTCATTGTAGTGTGACTCCATTATCTTTAATGCTTCGGTTGCCCATTGTCCACATCATGGAGAACTGCTCCACAAGAAAGAAGGCTATAAGGGATTATAGTGGTAATGCTAGGTGGGTGCCCTGGGGTTTGAGACTAGCCTCTGTGTAATATTCTATCTATAATCTTTACTCCAGTCATAGATAAGCTTATCTGATTAAGGGAAATGATCTCATCTGTAGAATGGCATTCTTTACCATGTTTAAGAGCCTGAATGACTTTATGAAGTTTGTTCTTCTTCGTGAGTGATTTCTGGCTCCAGCACAATCACTGCGGTACTGTCTTCGTGCTCATGGTTAACTAGCCATCTGGATAGTGTGTCAGCATTAATGTTTTCACACCCTCTGTTTCCTGTGCTTGATGGTGAAGTCAAATTCTTGAATAGCTACATCCCACCTGCATATCATTTCCTCATATTCTGCGATTGCAGTCTTTTCTCTCAGTGGAATACTATGACCTTGGGTTCAATAATTTTGAAACTTGTAGAGTTTTTAGGTCCAAGAGAGTTACAGTCCTTGGTAACTTTGAGGTAACAATCTGAACAGGGGAGGCAGACTATGAAGGCACCATAGACTCCACCTATGATCTGACACTGATCAAGAAGGGTCTGATGACTGTGGAGTACTACGAGACTATCATGTCCATATTTCATGTATTCAGAAGGTCATTTGGAATTAGCCTACTTTCAGGGTAGTTTGTTGCGTCAGGGAAAGAATAAGCTGACTTCAGGTGGATGTTGTGAAAAGCCATAATGGGTAGTAATTACTGACCAACACTTCCAAGCCCTTCTCTGATACTATCTTTTAGACACAACAAATCCTGCATCTTGTTAGGGGATTAGACTAATGACCTTTGCAATCTCTTCTAACCCTATGATTGTATGATTCTATAAAAGGAGCAAATGGGACCAGAGGGGGAAAAGTACTCCAGGAATGCCTGAGAACTCTTCCAATCTGACCTCTTCAATATTTCCTCTATGCTTTATAAGTCCAAAGTTGGAGGCAAGAAGCAGGGAAAGCTCAGGCAAAGCTAGGGGAGAACAAAACAGAAGCTAAATCAGATGGGGAGTAAAAGTAAAGTTGGTATCAGCCCCTGGGTCCAAATAAATTAGCCAGATGGTCCAGCTCTTTGCTTTGGGACCAGACCGGCATCCTGAAGGATTTGTACAATGTGGTTGCAGAACAGTGGGAAGCTGAGCTGGCAGAAGCAAGTGGGCTGTAACTCAGGAATGGTTTGCCACTTAGCTTCTCCATTTTGCGTTATGAAATTAGTTCTTATATTGAGTTGACCAGCTCAACCATATAGGTAAGTTCCTAGCTCTGGAGTTGGCGCCTAAATTGCTCAGAAGCTGATTCAAGACTTGCCTAAACAATAGCTTCGCAGGGAAAAGAGCAGACCCTTGAAAAATTGCTTGCAGGCCTGGCATTCACAAGAAACCATCCTATCTATATTCCACAGTGAGAAAAGTTTCCCATGCCTCCACTGACTTCTCCCTATTCAAATTATTCCACAGAAGGCAGCCTCAAGGAGCCTGGGAGAAGGATGCTGACAAGTTGTGCCAATACTTGACACCAGTGTTCTACAATATGTGCTGAGAATGTAAGGCTGAAGGCTGTGGGGCACTTTCCTGTCATACCTTGATTCAGGCCCACAAAAGCACATTACAATAATGTGCCACGTTTGAGGGAGTTTCAGCCCAGGGAAAGAGTACTACTTCTCTGGCCCAGGTCGGAGAACAAACTCCTGGCACAGTAATAAGGCCCTTACCTAGTCTAATGAGAATGGGTCCATTTGATTGTCAAATGCAGAGCTCAAACAAGCAAAAGGAAATTAAAGATACCATTTAGGAACAGGCACCATCTTCTTGCAACGTCTTGTTTCCCCAGCGGCATAAGACTTCTATCCAATAGTGCTGTGGCCCACTTTCTTTGCATTTCCCCAGCTCTCCAAACTATAATTTAGCCTTAACTAGCCACATAAATATGAATGCTGATGATACCTATCAACTGTTCCTTATTACAGGAAGGTCCAGCATATTACATTCAAATGTACCACTTATCAACTCAAACTGGTTATCTATCTTGGTTTACTGTAAGTTATTTACAGCAGAAATCTGTAAGTGGATAGGATCTCATTTCTTTTTTTAAGGTAGAGGGGAAAAAATAAAACAATGGCAGGAATAAAAGTATATATCCTAGGAAGGGTATGATTCTACAAAATAGGGACTGGTCCAATGCCCTTTGAAGTATAGATGAGTCTTTCCACTAACTTCAATGGGTGTTGGACCAGCTGCTATTCTGTTAGTACCTCAGCTTCAGTGCCTTAAATTAGAACACAGAGGGAAAAGTAATGTATGTCCCTTGTGAGATCTACAATAAGATTTTGGGGAGACTCAGGACAGTTAGGGATTTGGGTCCCTTTTTGGGACCCAGATTACATTGTGATGAAATATGGTATTATTCGCACATTCATGTCATCATGCAGCTTCATTGCATGTCACCACAATCTCCAGACTTTAAGAGGATGCAATGTCACTACAGGCCTAAATCAGGTCTCATGATCCTCTCCCCCTACATAAAGCCAGGCTCTAAATGTTGTCTCCCCTCTAGTCAGGCACCCCGGCCTCTGCCTGTCTTTTCCAATTAACCTCCCTCTCCCCGGAGTACAGTGAATTCCTCAACCTTCATCTCTATAATGCACAAGAATAATGCTTGTCCCCTATTTCACCATAAAGATTGTAGCAGAAAATATGGATGAAATAACAACAAAAAATTATTTACCACAGTCATGTGTGTGTTTTCTTTTTTGTTCTTTCCCATTTCCAGTTCCTTATCTCCCACTTTCATTGTTTTCTTTTCTCTCCCATCTACCCCTTCCTTTCCATCTATTTTCTTCCTGTCTCTCCCTAACCTTTCTTTGCCACCACATCTCACTTTCCCTCCCTTTCTCTTCCCAATTTTCATCAGATGCTTAAGCATCCCTGATTCACTAACACTGTTACACCATTTTCTGCGGCATGTGTGTTTTTCTTGGAGCTCTTCCAATAAAGTGCTAAACTGGCCCAGCCTTGCTTTGCTTATGATCACTCCCTGCATTGTTTTAGCTGAGCAAAGGGCACATTCAATGTTTCTTCCTTGTTCTACAGCCCTTTTGTCTACAGTGGAGTATGCACCATATACTACTGTTATGAATGGTTATTATTATTATTTATTAGTGAACCATCAACAATATAGATATTCACTAAGATTGTGGGCATACATAAATATAATAAATATTTATTAGTATCTTTTCCATTTAAATCTTGTGGATAGCTATTAGCATGGATTTATCTAATGTGAATCTGCAAAATAGTACTGCAAAAGTTTTCACTTGTGTCTCTGACTTCACACTTGAAGAAGTGATAACATACAGGCTTATTGCATGGGATTAACAGAGATATATCCCTGCCGACAACAAGCAGAGCTAATTTATGAGGAAATTTAGAATACCTTTAAAACATGTAGGTGTGAAATTAAAGAATATAGTGATATGCACAACACTGATATTTGCAATCCATCTTAACCACTGTTTTATCCTAATACGTTACGCACTTGTAAATCTTTTCAGTTTTAGGGGATTAACTGCAGGAGATATGAAACTGATAGTGAGAAAGGAGTGGCCCAGGGCAAAATTGGCATATCATTGGATGTGTTGTAGTTTTTACAGTTGTAATGATACTATACTAATATTATAATTGTACTATTTTAACATGGTACGTCCTCAAATAGCTAACAGAGTCCATGTTTTGTAATGGGATCACTCAGTGCAACAAAAAGCGGTCTACTCATAGGACTGTGGGAAGGTCTTGCTTTATTTAACAGCATCACAACAAAGTGGACAGAAAACCTATCCCTAGCTAAACAGGAAATAAGGGATGGGTGGCACATGGCTCCAATTCATAATACTCTGGCTAACCCAGCTAACCCCTTGATGACCGCTTTACTATATCATGACCCTATTACACAATATAGATGCTGCTTGTGAAAACAAACTATAGGTTTATATTGTTCTTGCAAGGGAGCAGGGTCCTTTTCACAATCCAGAAAACCAATTTATTTTAGTTTAGGCCTTAAACTGTATGAAGGAGAATGTTCACATTTGTACAGTATTTAGCAACCTGTGGCTGCCAGAAACAAGTAAATCAATAATAAATCAACAATAATAATCCATACTTTCTGTGCCCTTGTTTGCAGCTATGTTGCAGCTACAGCATGCAGGAGATCAAAAGGAGATTTTTCCACCAGAACAAACTCCAAAACAGCAGAGGGAAGCAGGTGGGATCAACTCTGTGTTGTCCCTCCCTTTCCCCAAGCTGGTTGAAGCCTCTCTGTACAAATACTCTCTGGGATGGATTCTGTGTGGTTCTGGGGCAACATGTCTGAGGGTGGTGGAGCCTGGGAGGAAGAGCTACTACAGGCAACATTACCTCCTGTGGAATCCATTACTGCTGCTGAGTGTAGTGCTAACTTCTCTATAGGCAGCTCACCAACAGTAGCATGGCTTGTGCAAAAGATGCATCCAGGATGAAGTTGCTAGGTAGCAGTACAGAGGTGTTGGCTCTCCATGCTGCTATCTCAAGTTTAGCATGGAAATCTGTGGATCTCATGGATATCCATGGAGTTTAAAGGCTTTCCACCTCTTCCTGGCTACAAATTCCGTTGCCTCCTAGAGTATACAATGCCTCATATGTTGCATGGTTCACCACATGCTGTTTTCAAAGTAATTTCCCCTGCCACTGGTTTTTTTTAACTTGTCAGGCTCTGATAAGACTATATTTTTATGAGTTAGTAATAACATCTTTCGATGGCCTTTCAGGAAGAACTTGAATAGGCATAAATTCACTTGCGTGTGTGAGAATAGGATGCTCAGTCTTTTTTCTATTTCTCTTGATTATTGGAAAAACAGCAGGCTCAAGATATAAATATGATTTGACTGGTTTTGAAAGCTAGCATTTTATATCATGTTAAATCGTAGTGCTGCTCAAAATTAGGTGCTTTCTGTGGCAAACAAAGTTAAAATGACAAAGAAGCAGGATGTTGTAGGAATCCTAGGGTCTTGTTACATTCCTTTTAGGTCAGATACTGTCTGATGTAAAAGAGTAATGGTTTATGGTGCAATTGTCAACTTACATTAAATTACAACTTTTGAGATACTAACTTGCAAACTTTAAGCATATGATATTATGCATTACATCTTCTGCCCATTAAGGAATCCTAAAGTAAGGTAACCAAAGCCAGAAAATACTGGTTCAGATTTCAAGCCACAATAAGTGTGAATATACCCTCAATTTAATAAAATGTATAATGCAACTTCCTGAGGCTTAAATTTCTTACAATTGCTCTTGGAATGGGCACTTGTTTTCCCATTATTGGCCACTTTAATCTACTTATGCGCTAGTTGTCTCATTTAAAGATCACTTTATAGTATTGGGTGATCTGCATCTGAGGTCTGTGTTCCACTACTGCCTGATGCAACAACACAACAGTTTACATATTTCTGAACTTGATCTGAAAACTGATTTAAAAATCTATACAGACAATCAAATTTCCTTGAAAATATATACACACAAGTCTGCTCTGAGGTGGCTAAAATGAAGTAAATTTAGTTTTAGGAGACAGGAAGAAAGCCAAGACTGGAAAGTAAAGATCCAGAAGTAAATGGGCACTAGCAGTGACCAAGTTCGAAACCCATCCCTCCCCAGAGAAAATTAGAAGAGGGCAAGGAAGACAAGCATTGGAAAAGTAGAATGTTTGTGCTTTTCTTTCCAGCAGACTGCATGAAATATTCAGCAAAAGGGGGGATCAGCTTACATTACTCTTCTTGTTTCTCATGTATCGGCTGACAGGTGCTGTAAACATACATAGACAAACATGGTCCTGTGCTTGCAATGCTCCAGTAACTGAGGGCATAAATACTTTTATTTCCTATGGCAATTACATTTGGCTCTTTGCAGGCAGAATACATTCAGATATAGCATACACTCACTGATACAAAAGAAACATTCTGCTTTTATCTTACTGTACTTTAAAAACACTGGTTCTTAAAGATTTGCATTGCAGTGGGAGGTGTATTCTATTGTTAATTTCAAAAGCATAGTTGTGGGGGTTTTGGGGACCTGACTGGAAGTGGATTTAAATTCTTCAGCAGCTCCCACATAAGCATTTTAATCAGGATTATAATACAAAATAATAAAGTTATGTATAGATCCCAAAGTCATCTTCTAGGTTTCACAGGATGAAGAAATGCACATACCAGTGTGAAACAGTTGACCTTGGCTAAGAGATGGGAACTCGTATTTAAAACATTCACTCATTCATGTTTAAGAGATGTCATGGTAAATAAATTATGACTGTTTACACTTAGTCCTAAGTGTCTTCTTTTTCCACACTATAAGCAGCTATTTGGCTGAGATGGTATCATTCAGTGATCTAATCACACTCTACCTTTTTTCTCACTTGAATTGTACTTTTGGCTGTCACTTGCTCTTTTGAACAAAGGTTTACGTTATTAGACGACATCATAATAGCCTATCTCCTTTTCCTAAATTGATATTCAAATCAATAAAGATAAGGGCAATCGTGTCTTTGTTCCTAGAAAAATGTACCATCTGCATTTGGCTTATGATATTCATCTGCAAACAAAATTCAAGCATAAGGAAGTCTTTAATACTACCCTTAAGTTAAACTGCAATTCTAAGTATTTTATAAGCTTTGTAACAGTCAAAGCCAGTAAAATCGACCCTGTATATTTTTATTTCATCTCTGTTGGATGATATGATATTTAATAATTGGTTCTGGCACCTCGTTGCAAATTATTATAACTTTGAGATTCAACAGTTTTAATGAACATATGGGCAGCACAGCCTCAGAACATATATATGATACAGCCTATCAAGGGGACCTTCTGTCTTGTTTTGCTGAGCTTTAAGGGGTCAGGTAAATTTTGTTGTGTAGACTTGTACTAAGATTCTTCAGGCTTTGTTTTTGTATTTGTGGAATAAAAAAAATTTAGTGAATTAGATTTCTTCTCTGTTCAAATTCAATTTGTATGCAAGGTTCCTACTGATGAACAATTGTATTTACTGTTACTGACATGTGTGCTATTCTGTCAGGATTCAAAACAGTATTAAAAAACAGCAGCTGGAATGAGCAGGAAAGACATTCTTCAATCCTTAATGCATGACTTTTTCTATCACATGGTACCATATTGTATCAGTGTTTGTTTCAGTTAACACTACATGAAAGTTGCTAAAAGCAGAAGACCTCATCAGAGTAATGAAAATGAGCACACTTAAAACAGCTCATTATTAATACCATACATGGCAGAAAATTGATCATAAAATGCAGAAGACTGCCCAAGGAATATACTATGTTGCATAGCAGTCATGTACCCATAAGAACAATATATACTCTTCAGCACCACAGTCTCATATGGTTATTTTGTGCTTTTCATTCACAGCCATCCTATAATCCCTGATTTTCATCTGTATTAGGCCACATTTTATCTATATCTAGACTGATATAAACAATAGCTGGTCAAATCAGGCATTCCCTCTGCACCCAAATCTCTCATTGATTTCATTGGGAGATATAGGTATGCAAGGAATTTAGTATTAAGCCCATTATGTAGATTAATAGTATATGCAAATAATGGAATAGTAAACTGTATGAAAAAATAAAGGGAAAGAGCTTCTTGATGTGTGTGTGGGTATTTGGGATGGGAGACATAGTTCAGTTTGTCCTGATTTTGTTACATTACCAACCATTGCACCACACCCTTCTCTCCCCCTCTACCAAGAATCTTGAAAATGATAACTTCAGAGCTGAAGCAATGATTGTACAAGTTTTTCAAGGGCTGCTCTTTACAATGCAAGGCTGCATTTTTGAAAAAACAAAATATCCCTTCCTTCCTACCAAACCCTATCCCTTATTATTGTGAATGAAGTGCTTATTAGAATTTGAAAATGCCTCGGGTTTCTTTGTCTATGTCTTGCCATTTATTGACCCAGCTTCATCTCACGTTCAGAGCTAAGGTTGGGAAACTTTACAGTTAGGATGGTAATTTGTGAAAATAAATGCAAGAAATCCTTCTAATGACTGTGAACAGCAATTTAAAGTCATACAAACACCCTGATTTGGAAGCATAAAAGGTATATAAACATTTAATATTTTGGGGCCCATAATGTTTATATATTATACAGTAAAGCTCTTATTAGAATGTCTTTGAGACATTTTTCAATCACTTGCCTGGCATAATTTGAACCAGTAGGTGGAGTGCTTGCTAATAATAATTGAATGTACAGAACTTGCTCTTAATATAAGTGCAAACTACTTTTCTTATTTTAAACTGATAAAATCAAATTTGCACTCAGCTCCTTCTGTTGGTATAATTAGTTGGCAATAATATTACAAGGGCAGAGTTGAAATTTATGCAACCCTGTAGCTACATTTTAGAAAACAGAGGCAAGCAAGGCCCTGGAAGGCCAATAGAGCATAGGAAAAACCTCAGTCAAAGGGGAATTTTGAAAAATATTGATTAGAATTTGGAAGATATAAACATCAGTCACCTCCTCCCCCTCCCTAAATTGTGCTTGTGTTAGTAGGTGAATTGCACCCTGTGCAAGGGATTCACTTAAGGATCTATGAAGCACTTGGGTCCCTCTTCAGTTCTACAGGTCAATTCGCTGCTGGTATAACTCCATTGAACTCTAGGGAGTTACACTATCAGAGACCCTGGCCCTATATTAAGACCATAGGACCCAATCCTGCAAACACTTATTATTGAATGTAGCAAGTACTACTTTACGTAGTCCCACTAAAGTAGGGTGACCAGATGTCCTGATTTTATAGGGACAGTCCCGATTTTTGGGTCTTTTTCTTATATAGGCTTCTATTACCCCCCACCCCCTATCCTGATTTTTCACACTTGCTGTCTGGTCATCCTACACGAAAGTCAGCACGACTATGCATGATAGGAAACACTATGCTTGGTTCTGGATCCTTTTGAAGGAGCGGGCCATTTAATGTGACATAGGAACTTATGTGGATTCTGAAGGGAGTTTCATCCCTAGTGCATCCATCAGAGTTCACTAATTGCACATTGGTGGTTTTCAAACATAACATTGCAAGTAAAGCTATGAAAATAGAGTGTAACTTTATCATGAGAGCTATTTTTTTCAGCAAACATTTTCAATTTTATTTCAAAGCTACAATATATTCACTAACTACATCAACCTAGATGTAGCCACATCACACCTAATGATGCTAATGCAAAAGTTAAACCTGAAAGGGGGAAAAAAGAAAACCAAACCAAAAACAGGACAAGCGATAGTATTTAGAAAGCAAGAATAAATATGAAAATGAAGAATTATTTTTACATTTTTGTTTAAATATATGATGCACATTGTGATGTGAAATTGGAATGGAGAAGCAGCATCTCTCTCTCTGCAAACTGTAAGCCCTGGTCTACACTGGTGGGGGGGAGGGATCGATCTAAGTTATGCAACTTCAGCTACATGAATAACGTAGCTGAAGTCGACGTACTGAGATCGACTTACCATGGTGTCTTCACCGCAGTGAGTCGACTGCTACTGCTCCCCCGTCGACTCCGCCTGCACCTCTTGTGGTGGTGGAGTACAGAAATCAACAGGGGAGTGTTCGGGGGTCGATTTATCGCACCTAGACTAGACGCGACAAATCGATTTCAGCTGGATCGATCTATGCCCACCAATCCGGCGGGTAGTGAAGACATACCCTTAAGACACAGACTGATGATGGTGGTCCACTTAGTCAACTTCCCTTCAGTTTATTACTGTTTTAGTAATGCAGAAGTAATCCCATTTATATCAATGGGCATTCTGGATAAAGACAGAGAGAAGTATACAGTTCTAAATGCTAAAGGCTACATTATCCCTCCTGTGCCAAGTAGGGATTTCCACAGCCGCTGGGACAAGAAAATCCTCTTAGGCTGCATTAGCACATGCCATGCCTCGATTCCTGACCATGCTTCAATTCCTCTCCACACCAACCCACTGCACCGGCTCCTCTAATTCTTTTTGCTTACATAGTGGAATCTCATTGTGGCCATGGAGCTGGGGGCAGGACTTACCCCGCAAATCCCAATTCTGCAATGACAATGCTGCGGGCACTTGTGAAGAGCCCCATGGATTTCATCGGGGCTCTGTGTGGGCAAAGTGGTCAGCCCACATGGTTCGCTTTGCAAGATTGGGGGCTACGCGGTTAAAGATGAGAGATGTAATTGGGACAGTTTTATTTTATTATGGCAACATGAAAGTTAATTAATAGTTCTCTAACATTTATAGTTTAGATCATCATATAACCATATGAATTTCTTTTTCACGTTTTTGCACAGCACAGTACCATTTTTTTGAACAGTCCCATATATACTTACACTACTACAATAATAAAGACCTTTGAATGTATATACTGTCATTCCTTTGATCCATGGATTTCTAAGCAAAGACTGGGTATCTATATGTAAATTTGCATATTTATTTTAATGTTTGTTATGGAGACAGAAGGTGATATGATAAACTCAGAACATTCAAGATTTATAATGTAATACTTGGTGATACTTTGAGTACTGTTTGGTGTGACATCTGACATTTCTAAGATACTTGTTATCTTGATGTCTTGAAGCATAGTATCTGATGTACCCTGCCTTTTAGTTAAGACAAAATCTCATTTAGAAAAAGTCATACGCAATAAGGAATAAACAATACAAAACAATAGGTCTTCTCATTAAAATATGTCAAGTTTGTTCTTTGGGGTTATGATGTGAGGAACCAGGTATTTTTATGTTAACTGGCCAATGTATACATCACATAATGGAACTCTGAACTCAAACTGGATCACACTGACTTATAGAGATAGATGGTGCTCATACATCAATAGGGGACCTCTGCATCCTTCTATCACATAAAAGTCCAGTGGAAATTTGTCTGGGTAAGAGATGCAGAATTAGATCCACAGCTCCAAATCCTGACCCCATCCCCAATCTGAGTAACACTTATCTGAGTGGAACCACAGAGAGCAAGGATGTTTGGAATCCTAGCCTCCTATGCCACTGAGAAGGCTACAGGAGAGAAGGATTGGATGATCCAGATAGCCATGAATTATCTGACCCATGTCTGCCATGCCCCAGTTAGCACTGTATATGGCTACATCTTGAGCTCCCACAGTGCTGGACTCCATGGCCCATGGGGGGTGATGGACACACTACATCAGATTCTGGTCTCCTGGGCAGCAGACTCATGTACCATAAACCCTTCTCACTGGTGGTGGAATGGGTACGAATTGGGCCTTAAAGAAGAATAATTTTCTGAAATGGTTTATTTTTTCAGAGAGCTTAAGTGAAGTGGGGGGGGGGTCACAATTTCAAACTGGTTCATGAATAAATACGTACCCAAATAACATTTACAATTCAAGTAAGGGGCTATGTGAGCAACTCTGGGAACATGGTTGACCCCCACAATTTGTTAAATACTAAAAATAATCTCCTAGAAGTAATAAATCCCTGTGTATAATATTTAGTTTTGCTTTAGCTCTCCAGTATCATGTCAGCCTTTGATTTTACCCTGATTCAAAAGCAATGAAGATATATATCTTGGAAGTCTCTGTGGCTTTCCCTTCCTCCCCACCCTCTTTACCCCCACCCCCACTTATTTATCTCTTCTGTGAGTGTCTCTGCTTATGTATACACTTAGCATATTTTTATTCCTCTCATTTGAAAAAAAATATTTTGAGTTCACTTGCTTTTTTGTCAGTTGTCATTCATTTTACCTTGTTTTGCTTGCTTCAGTATGTTACTTCCCCTTATATTGTGAACTATGTCATCTGTGCCAATGTGCATCCTTTGATAGTAAGTATACAGTAGACTTTACTGAGAAATAGAAAGGAGAAGTGTTAGCCACTGCTCTCACCAAGATTATATTCTCTCTTAATAGAAGCTGTTGATAGATCCTGTGAGGCTACAACACTTGGGGTGTTGACTTGTAGAATGAAATCCTCTACACACAAGCACAGCAAAATATTTTGGTGAAAAGTAATTATCAGAAATAGTGACACTAGTAAATTAGTTAACTACATTTCAGCATGAAGCTTGAGTTACCCCTGCCCGTTCTTGTTCCAGTCCCATCTAAAATCAGCAGTTCAGCTTAATGATGTCACAACATTTGCCAGGCTGTGGGCACTGAAGAGAAGACGTGAAAATGCTCCCACTGAATCAGATCCCCTCCTCTCACTAAGCACAGTTAAACAGCCCATCTGTCTCACTCGCGTTGGAACTGTTATCTTTGAAACATCATTCTATTATTACCACAGTGGTTCTAAAGAACTGTCCTCAGTTTTAGACCATGCTTTTGCAATCAAGTTTTTGAATTCTCTGTACATTGTTAATGCAAATCTTAAACACTGACCCTGAAATAGTACTAGGCAGCTCTTCCCAATAGGATAAAGCTCAACTACTGTACACCACCATTCATTTACCCAAGGGTAACCTTTTGTGAAATACAGATATCCTACATTTAAAAAAAAAATCACAACAAAAGAATCCAACCCCTCCCCAATCTCTAATATTTTTCAAAGTGTGAATTGAAGAGGACTGAGAGACAGATGGGTCTGGATGATCAGGTTACCTGTTATAGCGGCACATCTGCCAGGGCAGTCAATCACTGTGATGTCTCTGACAGGTCGATGGAGCCTGAGTTGGGAAGGCTAATGCAGAGAGAAGAACGGCTGAGGAAGGGCTACCCTCCTGCCTGTCTCTTGGGTTTGACTGGTCTGAAAGCTGTACTTGAATTTGTCCTGGTTAAAAATCTGTCTGTCTGTAGCACACAGACATGAAGAAGAAGAAGAAGACTTCAGTCACAATAAAAAAGGGCTACTGTATTCATGAAATTTCATCGTGAAATGGCTCCAGTCTTGATTTTGTTTTATTTTGGTTTAGGAGCCAAATAAAGAAAGATAAGAAATAAATGATTTAAAATGTATTTTTGGCAAAATCTTCTCACAACAAAAAGGGAAATAAATATGAATCATTGGAATAAAGAGAAAGGTTAAGAATATCAAGTAACAAAACTAAATAAACTGTGGTAGTGGAATAGTTTATTTTTCTGGATTCATGATTACATTAATTTGCATTAACCATGTTGCCTTTCTTCTACTTTTTCCAGCATATTTATTTTCAGAGCTGCTGCTCTGTAAGCTAAGGTTAATTGTCCTGTAAATAGTTTATACTAGGAAGTACTGAGCACTAGGAAGTACCGAGCAATAGGAAGGTTTTTCACAGTTACAGTCAACTTCCAGATCTTACTAACATTTTGCACAAATGTGTTACCATAAGTACAGTGCTAATTGCATTGCTATTTTAATGCAATTTGGCCCAATGTGGATTTACTTGTGGGGCAACAGTGTCTCAAAAATAGCTTGACTCCTCCCCAACTACTAATTAATCAGATGCTAAAATTACCTAAATGTAGGACCAAGGAAAGTGCCCTAGCACACAGCAAAAAAAGCCTACCAGACACAAAAGTGTCTTGGTTTTAAAGATTTTTTCCCCTTATTTTTTAATGTAATACATCATCAGAAGCTTTTAGACCAAGAAGAAAATTTGGAGTAATATTATATTCAAGGACATGATATGACATATCTTTCTGGATTAAAAACTAAAAGCAAGAACAAAAAATATCCATTATTATTGCACTATAAATCTATAATGAGGAACTACTGCTGGAAAAAAGGCCAAATGTTAATAACAGAGAAATACTGTTAGGAGAGACATTTTTCCAAAATGCAAAACTGATGCGTATTTGTGAAATAGCTATTAAATAGATGCTTTGCTTCTCATTATATGCAAGTATTTCTGCTTTGGCATCCAAATTTTTAATAAGCAATACTGACTGTTTTCAAAGTATTATTACGTTGTCCATTTATTTGCATTCCCCCCCTCAAGTGCTTTTATATTTAGCAGCAGATGGTTTGAGATATCAGAACAGAAAATGAGTTAATTATTTGGGTTCAGAATACCAACAGAATCAAATACATACAACATTCTATGGTATGGTAGAGACTAGAGAGCTATTTGCCTTTTTGTAAGCAATATATTTGGCAACTGACAATTATCCAAATAAGAACTACATCTTCTACAACAACAAAAGATTATAAACCAGGAAGTAGTATGCTACATATTGAAGCAGAGGGGAAGGATGATTTTTTGCTTATGGCACTGGAATAGGACAGACAAGATGTACA